>NC_091378.1:1444243-1486743 GCF_038502225.1 Cherax quadricarinatus
GTGTGTGTACTTACCTAATTGTGGTTGCAGGGGTCGATACTCAGCTCCTGGCCCCGCCTCTTCACTGATCGCTACTAGGTCCTCTCCCTCTCTGCTTCCTGAGCTTTGTCATACCTCTTCTTAAAACTATGTATGGTTCCTGCCTCCACTACTTCACTTGCTAGGCTATTCCACTCCTGACGACTCTATGACTGAAGAAATACTTCCTAACGTCCCTGTGACTCGTCTGAGTCTTCAGCTTCCAGTTGTGACCCCTTGTTTCTGTGTCCCCTCTCTGGAACATCCTATCTCTGTCCACCTTGTCTATTCCCCGCAGTATCTTGTATGTCGTTATCATGTCTCCCCTGACCCTTCTGTCCTCCAGTGTCGTCAGTCCGATTTCCCTCAACCTTTCCTCGTACGACATTCCCCTGAGCTCTGGGACTAGCCTTGTTGCAAACCTTTGTACTTTCTCTAACTTCTTGACGTGCTTGACCAGGTGTGGGTTCCAGACTGGTGCTGCATACTCCAGTATGGGCCTAACATACACAGTGTACAGTGTCTTGAACGATTCCTTATTAAGGTATCGGAACGCTATTCTCAGGTTTGCCAGGCGCCCGTATGCTGCAGCAGTTATTTGGTTGATGTGTGCCTCCGGTGACGTGCTCGGTGTTATGGTCACCCCAAGGTCTTTCTCCCTGAGTGAGGTCTGCGGTCTTCTTTGCCCCTCCCCAATCTTCATGACTTTGCATTTGGCAGGGTTGAATTCGAGAAGCGAGTTTCTGGACCACATGTCCAGCCTGTCCAGGTCTCTTTGCAGTCCTGCCTCATCCTCATCCGATTTAATTCTTCTCATCAGCTTCACGTCATCTGCGAATAGGGACACTTCAGAGTCTATTCCTTCCATCATGTCGCTCGTATATATCAAAAATAGCACTGGTCCTAGAACTGACCCCTGTGGGACCCCGCTCGTCACAGGCGCCCACTGTGATACCTCTTCACGTACCATGACTCGTTGTTGCCTCCCTGTCAGGTATTCCCTGATCCATTGCAGTGCCCTCCCTGTTATATGCGCCTGATCCTCCAGCTTCTGCACTAATCTCTTGTGGGAAACTGTGTCAAAAGCCTTCCTGCAGTCTAGGAAAATGCAATCAACCCACCCCTCTCTCTCGTGTCTTACTTCTGTTACCTTGTCATAAAACTCCAGAAGGTTCGTGACACAGGATTTGCCTTCCATGAACCCATGCTGGTTTTCATTTATAATCTTGTTACGTTCCAGGTGTTCCACCACTCTCCTCCTGATAATCTTCTCCATGACTTTGCACACAATACATGTCAGAGACACAGGTCTGTAGTTTAGTGCCTCATTTCTGTTTCCTTAAATATGGGGACTACATTTGCTGTCTTCCATTTCTCAGGTAGTTGCCCAGTTTCAAGGGATGTGTTGAAGATTGTGGTTAGGGGCACGCACAGCATCTCTGCTCCTTCTCTAAGGACCCATGGGGAGATGTCCGGTCCCATCGCCTTTGAGGTATCAAGGTCACTTAGCAGCTTCTGCACCTCCTCCTCGGTTGTTCGTATGTCATCCAACACTTGTTGGTATATTCCCTCTTGATGTTCCCTTCTGTGCTGTCTTCCCAAAGCCCTTCCTGTCTCTACTGTAAAAACTTCCTTAAATCTCCTGTTTAGCTCCTCACATACCTCCTGATCATTTCTTGTGAGTTCTCCACCTTCTGTCCTCAGTCTGGTCACCTGGTCTTTGACTGTTGTCTTCCTCCTGGTGTGGCTATACAACAGTTTCAGGTCAGTCTTGATTTTCGATGCTATGTTATTTTCATACTGTTTCTGGGCCTCCCTCCTTACCTGTGTGTGTGTGTGTGTGTGTGTGTGTGTGTGTGTGTGTGTGTGTGTGTGTGTGTGTGTGTGTGTGTGTGTGTTTTCCGGCCTGCACGTAGTTACTGACAACTTCCTGGAATTCGTGACCAGCAGGTGGGCGTGTGATGCTGCCTGCTTGTGTGTGGGCGTGATGATGCAGGTGTGTGGGCGTGCTGATGAAGATGTGGGCGTACTGGTGTGGGCGTGCTGACGGAGGTGTGGGCGTGCTAATGGACGTGTGGGCGTGGTGATGGAGGTGTGGGAGGGCTGATGGAGGTGTGGGTGAGCTGATGCAAGTGTGGGAGGGCTGATGCAGGTGTGGGTATGCTGATGGAGATGTGGGCGTACTGGTGGTGTGGGTGTGCTCATGCAGGTGTGGGCGTGCTGACGGAGGTGTGGGCGTGCTGATGGACGTGTGGGCGTGGTGCTGGAGGTGTGGGAGGGCTGATGGAGGAGTGGGCGAGCTGATGGAGGTGTGGGTGTGCTGATGCAGGTGTGGGTGGACTGGGAGGGTGTACTGGTGTCCACGTAGTGTTACTAACAAACTTTCTAGCACTTCCGGCACTGAGGCGTCGTACCACCGCCGCCTTCGCCGTCGCCGCCGCCGCCAGTGCCACCAGCAGCAGCAGCAGCAGCAGCAGCACCAGCAGCAGCAGCAGCAGCAGGGGTCACAGTGAAAGGCACTGCTACAGTTCTCTACTGCTCTTGTATCACTCTTAACCTGCCTTGTATCACTCTTAACCTGCCTTGAATCACTCTTAACCTGCCTTGTATCACTCTTAACCTGCCTTGTATCACTCTTATTAACCTGCCTTGTAACCCTCTTAACCTGCCTTGTATCACTCTTAACCTGCCTTGTATCACTCTTATTAACCTGCCTTGTAACCCTCTTAACCTGCCTTGTATCACTCTTAACCTGCCTTGTATCACTCTCATTAACCTGCCTTGTATCACTCTTAACCTGCCTTGTATCACTCTTATTAACCTGCCTTGTATCACTCTTAACCTGCCTTGTATCACTCTTATTAACCTGCCTTGTATCACTCTTATTAACCTGCCTTGTATCACTCTTAACCTGCCTTGTATCACTCTCATTAACCTGCCTTATATCACCCTCATTAACCTGCCTTGTATCACTCTTAACCTGCCTTGTATCACTCTCATTAACCTGCCTTGTATCACTCTTAACCTGCCTTGTATCACTCTTATTAACCTGCCTTGTATCACTCTTAACCTGCCTTGTATCACTCTTATTAACCTGCCTTGTATCACTCTTAACCTGCCTTGTATCACTCTTATTAACCTGCTTTGTATCACTCTTAATCTGTCTTGTAACCCTCTTAACCTGCCTTGTATCACTCTTATTAACCTGCCTTGTATCATTCTTATTAACCTGCCTTGTATCATTCTTATTAACCTGCCTTGTATCACTCTTAATCTGTCTTGTAACCCTCTTAACCTGCCTTGTAACCGTCTTAACCTGCCTTGTAACCGTCTTAACCTGTCTTGTAACACTCTTAACCTGCCTTGTATCACTCTTAACCTGCCTTGTAACCCTCTTAAACCTCTTAATCTGCCTTGTAATCCTCTTAACCTGCCTTGTAACACTCTTAACCTGCCTTGTAACCCTCTTAACCTGCCTTGTAACCCTCTTAACCTGCCTTGTATCACTCTTATTAACCTGCCTTGTATCACTCTCATTAACCTGCCTTGTATCACTCTTAACCTGCCTTGTATCACTCTCATTAACCTGCTTTGTATCACTCTTAACCTGCCTTGTATCACTATTAACCTGCCTCGTATCACTCTTAACCTGCCTTGTATCACTCTTAACCTGCCTTGTATCACTCTTAACCTGCCTTGTATCACTCTCATTAACCTGTCTTGTATCACTCTTAACCTGCCTTGTATCACTCTCATTAACCTGCCTTGTATCACTCTTAACCTGCCTTGTATCACTCTCATTAACCTGCCTTGTATCACTCTCAGTAACATGCCTTGTATCACTCTTAACCTACCTTGCATCACTCTTAACCTGCCTTGTATCACTCATTAACCTGCCTTGTATCACTCTTAACCTGCCTTGTATCACTCTTAACCTGCCTTGAATCACTCTCATTAACCTGCCTTGCATCACTCTTAACCTGCCTTGTATCACTCTTAACCTGCCTTGTATCACTCTCATTAACCTGCCTTGTATCACTCTTAACCTGCCTTGTATCACTCTCATTAACTTGCCTTGTATCACTCATTAACCTGCCTTGTATCACTCTTAACCTGCCTTGTATCACTCTCATTAACCTGCTTTGTATCACTCTTAACCTGCCTTGAATCACTCTCATTAACCTGCCTTGTATCACTCTTAACCTGCCTTGTATCACTCTTAACCTGCCTTGTATCACTCTCATTAACCTGTCTTGTATCACTCTTAACCTGCCTTGTATCATTCTTAACCTGCCTTGTATCATTCTTAACCTGCCTTGTATCACTCTCATTAACCTGCCTTGTATCACTCTTAACCTGCCTTATATCACTCTTAACCTGCCTTGTATCACTCTCTTTAACCTGCCTTGTATCACTCTTAACCTGCCTTGTATCACTCTCATTAACCTGCCTTGTATCACTCTTAACCTGCCTTGTATCACTCTTAACCTGCCTTGTATCACTCTCATTAACCTGCCTTGTATCACTCTTAACCTGCCTTGTATCACTCTTAATATGCCTTGTATCACACTCATCAACTTGTCTTGTATCACTCTTAACCTGCCTTGTATCAATCTTAACCTGCCTTGTATCACTCTTAACCTGCATTGTATCACTCTTATTAACCTGCCTTGTATCACTCTTAACCTGCCTTGTATCACTCTTAACCTGCCTTGTATCACTCTCATTAACCTGTCTTGTATCACTCTTAACCTGCCTTGTATCACTCATTAACCTGCCTTATATCACTCTTAACCTGCCTTGTATCACTCTCATTAACCTACCTTGTATCACTCCTAACCTGCCTTGTATCACTCTTAACCTGCCTTATATCACCCTCATTAACCTGCCTTGTATCACTCTTAACCTGCCTTGTATCACTCTTAACCTGCCCTGTATCACTCTCATTAACCTGCCTTGTATCACTCTTAACCTGCATTGTATCACTCATTAACCTGCCTTGTATCACTCTCATTAACCTGCCTTGTATCACTCTCATTAACCTGCCTTGTATCACTCTTAACCTGCCTTGTATCACTCTCATTAACCTGCCTTGTATCACTCTTAACCTGCCTTGTATCACTCTCATTAACCTGCCTAGTATCACTCTTAACCTGCCTTGTATCACTCTCATTAACCTGCCTTGTATCACTCTCATTAACTTGCCTTGCATCACTCTCATTAACCTGCCTTGTATCCCTCTTAATCTGCCTTGTATCACTCTTAACCTGCCTTGTATCACTCATTAACCTGCCTTGTTTCACTCTTAACCTGCCTTGTATCACTCTCATTAAACTGCCTTGTATCACTCTCATTAACCTGCCTTGTATCACTCTTAACCTGCCTTGTATCACTCTCATTAACCTGCCTTGTATCACTCTTAACCTTCCTTGTATCACTCTTAACCTGCCTTGTATCACTCTTAACCTGCCTTGTATCACTCTCATTAACCTGCCTTGTATCACTCTTAACCTGCCTTGTATCACCCTTAACCTGCCTTGTAACACTCTTAACCTGCTTTGTATCACTCTCATTAACCTGCCTTGTATCACTCTTAACCTGCCTTGCATCACTCTCATTAACCTGCCTTGTATCACTCTTAACCTGCCATGTATCACTCTCATTAACCTGCTTTGTATCACTCTTAACCTGCCTTGAATCACTCTCATTAACCTGCCTTGTATCACTCTTAACCTGCCTTGTATCACTCTTAACCTGCCTTGTATCACTCTCATTAACCTGCCTTGTATCACTCTTAACCTGCCTTGTATCATTCTTAACCTGCCTTGTATCATTCTTAACCTGCCTTGTATCACTCTCATTAACCTGCCTTGTATCACTCTTAACCTGCCTTATATCACTCTTAACCTGCCTTGTATCACTCTCTTTAACCTGCCTTGTATCACTCTTAAACTGCCTTGTATCACTCTCATTAACCTGCCTTGTATCACTCTTAACCTGCCTTGTATCACTCTTAACCTGCCTTGTATCACTCTTAACCTGCCTTGTATCACTCTTAACCTGCCTTGTATCACTCTCATTAACCTGCCTTGTATCACTCTTAACCTGCCTTGTATCACTCTTAATATGCCTTGTATCACACTCATTAACTTGTCTTGTATCACTCTTAACCTGCCTTGTATCAATCTTAACCTGCCTTGTATCACTCTTAACCTGCATTGTATCACTCTTATTAACCTGCCTTGTATCACTCTTAACCTGCCTTGTATCACTCTTAACCTGCCTTGTATCACTCTCATTAACCTGTCTTGTATCACTCTTAACCTGCCTTGTATCACTCATTAACCTGCCTTATATCACTCTTAACCTGCCTTGTATCACTCTCATTAACCTACCTTGTATCACTCCTAACCTGCCTTGTATCACTCTTAACCTGCCTTATATCACCCTCATTAACCTGCCTTGTATCACTCTTAACCTGCCTTGTATCACTCTTAACCTGCCCTGTATCACTCTCATTAACCTGCCTTGTATCACTCTTAACCTGCATTGTATCACTCTCATTAACCTGCCTTGTATCACTCTCATTAACCTGCCTTGTATCACTCTCATTAACCTGCCTTGTCTCACTCTTAACCTGCCTTGTATCACTCTCATTAACCTGCCTTGTATCACTCTTAACCTTCCTTGTATCACTCTTAACCTGCCTAGTATCACTCTTAACCTGCCTTGTATCACTCTCATTAACCTGCCTTGTATCACTCTCATTAACCTGCCTTGTATCACTCTTAATCTGCCTTGTATCACTCTTAACCTGCCTTGTATCACTCATTAACCTGCCTTGTTTCACTCTTAACCTGCCTTGTATCACTCTCATTAACCTGCCTTGTATCACTCTCATTAACCTGCCTTGTATCACTCTTAACCTGCCTTGTATCACTCTCATTAACCTGCCTTGTATCACTCTTAACCTTCCTTGTATCACTCTTAACCTGCCTTGTATCACTCTTAACCTGCCTTTTATCACTCTCATTAACCTGCCTTGTATCACTCTTAACCTGCCTTGTATCACCCTTAACCTGCCTTGTAACACTCTTAACCTGCTTTGTATCACTCTCATTAACCTGCCTTGTATCACTCTTAACCTGCCTTGTATCACTTTTAACCTGCCTTGTATCACTCTCATTAACCTGCCTTGTATCACTCTCATTAACCTGCCTTGTATCACTCTCATTAACCTGCCTTGTATCCCTCTTAACCTGCCTTGTATCACTCTTAACCTGCCTTGTATCACTCATTAACCTGCCTTGTATCACTCTCATTAACCTGCCTTGTATCACTCTTAACCTGCCTTGTATCACTCTTAACCTGCCTTGTATCACTCTTAACCTGCCTTGTATCACTCTTAACCTGCATTGTATCACTCTTAACCTGCCTTGTATCAATCTTAACCTGCCTTGTATCACTCTTAACCTGCCTTGTATCACTCTTAACCTGCCTTGTATCACTCTCATTAACCTGCCTTGTATCACTCTCATTAACCTGCCTTGTATCACTCTCATTAACCTGCCTTGTGTCACTCTTAACCTGCCTTGTATCACTCTTAACCTGCCTTGTATCACTCTCATTAACCTGCCTTGTATCACTCTTAACCTGCCTTGTATCACTCTCATTAACCTGCCTTGTATCACTCTCATTAACCTGCCTTGTGTCACTCTTAACCTGCCTTGTATCACTCTTAACCTGCCTTGTATCACTCTTAACCTGCCTTGTATCACTCTTAACCTGCCTTGTATCACTCTCATTAACCTGCCTTGTATCACTCTTAACCTGCCTTGTATCACTCTCATTAACCTGTCTTGTATCACTCTTAACCTGCCTTGTATCACTCTCATTAACCTGCCTTGTATCACTATTAACCTGCCTTGTATCACTCTCATTAACCTGCCTTGTATCACTCTCAGTAACCTGCCTTGGATCACTCTTAATCTGCCTTGCATCACTCTTAACCTGCCTTGCATCACTCTTAACCTGCCTTGTATCACTCATTAACCTGCCTTGTATCACTCATTAACTTGCCTTGAATCACTCTCATTAACCTGCCTTGCATCACTCTTAACCTGCCTTGTATCACTCTTAACCTGCCTTGTATCACTCTCATTAACCTGCCTTGTATCACTCTTAACCTGCCTTGTATCACTCTCATTAACTTGCCTTGTATCACTCATTAACCTGCCTTGTATCACTCTAAACCTGCCTTGTATCACTCTCATTAACCTGCTTTGTATCACTCTTAACCTGCCTTGAATCACTCTCATTAACCTGCCTTGTATCACTCTTAACCTGCCTTGTATCACTCTTAACCTGCCTTGTATCACTCTCATTAACCTGTCTTGTATCACTCTTAACCTGCCTTGTATCATTCTTAACCTGCCTTGTATCATTCTTAACCTGCCTTGTATCACTCTCATTAACCTGCCTTGTATCACTCTTAACCTGCCTTATATCACTCTTAACCTGCCTTGTATCACTCTCTTTAACCTGCCTTGTATCACTCTTAACCTGCCTTGTATCACTCTCATTAACCTGCCTTGTATCACTCTTAACCTGCCTTGTATCACTCTTAACCTGCCTTGTATCACTCTCATTAACCTGCCTTGTATCACTCTTAACCTGCCTTGTATCACTCTTAATATGCCTTGTATCACACTCATTAACTTGTCTTGTATCACTCTTAACCTGCCTTGTATCAATCTTAACCTGCCTTGTATCACTCTTAACCTGCATTGTATCACTCTTATTAACCTGCCTTGTATCACTCTTAACCTGCCTTGTATCACTCTTAACCTGCCTTGTATCACTCTCATTAACCTGTCTTGTATCACTCTTAACCTGCCTTGTATCACTCATTAACCTGCCTTATATCACTCTTAACCTGCCTTGTATCACTCTCATTAACCTACCTTGTATCACTCCTAACCTGCCTTGTATCACTCTTAACCTGCCTTATATCACCCTCATTAACCTGCCTTGTATCACTCTTAAACTGCCTTGTATCACTCTTAACCTGCCCTGTATCACTCTCATTAACCTGCCTTGTATCACTCTTAACCTGCATTGTATCACTCATTAACCTGCCTTGTATCACTCTCATTAACCTGCCTTGTATCACTCTCATTAACCTGCGTTGTATCACTCTTAACCTGCCTTGTATCACTCTCATTAACCTGCCTTGTATCACTCTTAACCTGCCTTGTATCACTCTCATTAACCTGCCTAGTATCACTCTTAACCTGCCTTGTATCACTCTCATTAACCTGCCTTGTATCACTCTCATTAACTTGCCTTGCATCACTCTCATTAACCTGCCTTGTATCACTCTTAATCTGCCTTGTATCACTCTTAACCTGCCTTGTATCACTCATTAACCTGCCTTGTTTCACTCTTAACCTGCCTTGTATCACTCTCATTAAACTGCCTTGTATCACTCTCATTAACCTGCCTTGTATCACTCTTAACCTGCCTTGTATCACTCTCATTAACCTGCCTTGTATCACTCTTAACCTTCCTTGTATCACTCTTAACCTGCCTTGTATCACTCTTAACCTGCCTTGTATCACTCTCATTAACCTGCCTTGTATCACTCTTAACCTGCCTTGTATCACCCTTAACCTGCCTTGTAACACTCTTAACCTGCTTTGTATCACTCTCATTAACCTGCCTTGTATCACTCTTAACCTGCCTTGTATCACTCATTAACCTGTCTTGTATCACTCTTAACCTGCCTTGTATCACTCTCATTAACCTGCTTTGTATCACTCTTAACCTGCCTTGAATCACTCTCATTAACCTGCCTTGTATCACTCTTAACCTGCCTTGTATCACTCTTAACCTGCCTTGTATCACTCTCATTAACCTGCCTTGTATCACTCTTAACCTGCCTTGTATCATTCTTAACCTGCCTTGTATCATTCTTAACCTGCCTTGTATCACTCTCATTAACCTGCCTTGTATCACTCTTAACCTGCCTTATATCACTCTTAACCTGCCTTGTATCACTCTCTTTAACCTGCCTTGTATCACTCTTAAACTGCCTTGTATCACTCTCATTAACCTGCCTTGTATCACTCTTAACCTGCCTTATATCACTCTTAACCTGCCTTGTATCACTCTTAACCTGCCTTGTATCACTCTTAACCTGCCTTGTATCACTCTCATTAACCTGCCTTGTATCACTCTTAACCTGCCTTGTATCACTCTTAATATGCCTTGTATCACACTCATTAACTTGTCTTGTATCACTCTTAACCTGCCTTGTATCAATCTTAACCTGCCTTGTATCACTCTTAACCTGCATTGTATCACTCTTATTAACCTGCCTTGTATCACTCTTAACCTGCCTTGTATCACTCTTAACCTGCCTTGTATCACTCTCATTAACCTGTCTTGTATCACTCTTAACCTGCCTTGTATCACTCATTAACCTGCCTTATATCACTCTTAACCTGCCTTGTATCACTCTCATTAACCTACCTTGTATCACTAATAACCTGCCTTGTATCACTCTTAACCTGCCTTATATCACCCTCATTAACCTGCCTTGTATCACTCTTAACCTGCCTTGTATCACTCTTAACCTGCCCTGTATCACTCTCATTAACCTGCCTTGTATCACTCTTAACCTGCATTGTATCACTCTCATTAACCTGCCTTGTATCACTCTCATTAACCTGCCTTGTATCACTCTCATTAACCTGCCTTGTCTCACTCTTAACCTGCCTTGTATCACTCTTAACCTTCCTTGTATCACTCTTAACCTGCCTAGTATCACTCTTAACCTGCCTTGTATCACTCTCATTAACCTGCCTTGTATCACTCTCTTTAACCTGCCTTGTATCACTCTTAATCTGCCTTGTATCACTCTTAACCTGCCTTGTATCACTCATTAACCTGCCTTGTTTCACTCTTAACCTGCCTTGTATCACTCTCATTAACCTGCCTTGTATCACTCTCATTAAGCTGCCTTGTATCACTCTTAACCTGCCTTGTATCACTCTCATTAACCTGCCTTGTATCACTCTTAACCTGCCTTGTATCACTCTTAACCTGCCTTTTATCACTCTCATTAACCTGCCTTGTATCACTCTTAACCTGCCTTGTATCACCCTTAACCTGCCTTGTAACACTCTTAACCTGCTTTGTATCACTCTCATTAACCTGCCTTGTATCACTCTTAACCTGCCTTGTATCACTTTTAACCTGCCTTGTATCACTCTCATTAACCTGCCTTGTATCACTCTCATTAACCTGCCTTGTATCACTCTCATTAACCTGCCTTGTATCCCTCTTAACCTGCCTTGTATCACTCTTAACCTGCCTTGTATCACTCATTAACCTGCCTTGTATCACTCTCATTAACCTGCCTTGTATCACTCTTAACCTGCCTTGTATCACTCTTAACCTGCCTTGTATCACTCTTAACCTGCCTTGTATCACTCTTAACCTGCATTGTATCACTCTTAACCTGCCTTGTATCAATCTTAACCTGCCTTGTATCACTCTTAACCTGCCTTGTATCACTCTTAACCTGCCTTGTATCACTCTCATTAACCTGCCTTGTATCACTCTCATTAACCTGCCTTGTGTCACTCTTAACCTGCCTTGTATCACTCTTAACCTGCCTTGTATCACTCTTAACCTGCCTTGTATCACTCTCATTAACCTGCCTTGTATCACTCTTAACCTGCCTTGTATCACTCTCATTAACCTGCCTTGTATCACTCTCATTAACCTGCCTTGTGTCACTCTTAACCTGCCTTGTATCACTCTTAACCTGCCTTGTATCACTCTTAACCTGCCTTGTATCACTCTTAACCTGCCTTGTATCACTCTCATTAACCTGCCTTGTATCACTCTTAACCTGCCTTGTATCACTCTCATTAACCTGTCTTGTATCACTCTTAACCTGCCTTGTATCACTCTCATTAACCTGCCTTGTATCACTATTAACCTGCCTTGTATCACTCTCATTAACCTGCCTTGTATCACTCTCAGTAACCTGCCTTGTATCACTCTTAATCTGCCTTGCATCACTCTTAACCTGCCTTGCATCACTCTTAACCTGCCTTGTATCACTCATTAACCTGCCTTGTATCACTCATTAACTTGCCTTGAATCACTCTCATTAACCTGCCTTGCATCACTCTTAACCTGCCTTGTATCACTCTTAACCTGCCTTGTATCACTCTCATTAACCTGCCTTGTATCACTCTTAACCTGCCTTGTATCACTCTCATTAACTTGCCTTGTATCACTCATTAACCTGCCTTGTATCACTCTTAACCTGCCTTGTATCACTCTCATTAACCTGCTTTGTATCACTCTTAACCTGCCTTGAATCACTCTCATTAACCTGCCTTGTATCACTCTTAACCTGCCTTGTATCACTCTTAACCTGCCTTGTATCACTCTCATTAACCTGTCTTGTATCACTCTTAACCTACCTTGTATCATTCTTAACCTGCCTTGTATCATTCTTAACCTGCCTTGTATCACTCTCATTAACCTGCCTTGTATCACTCTTAACCTGCCTTATATCACTCTTAACCTGCCTTGTATCACTCTCTTTAACCTGCCTTGTATCACTCTTAACCTGCATTGTATCACTCTCATTAACCTGCCTTGTATCACTCTTAACCTGCCTTGTATCACCCTTAACCTGCCTTGTAACACTCTTAACCTGCTTTGTATCACTCTCATTAACCTGCCTTGTATCACTCTTAACCTGCCTTGTATCACTTTTAACCTGCCTTGTATCACTCTCATTAACCTGCCTTGTATCACTCTCATTAACCTGCCTTGTATCACTCTCATTAACCTGCCTTGTATCACTCTTAACCTGCCTTGTATCACTCTTAACCTGCCTTGTATCACTCTCATTAACCTGCCTTGTATCACTCTCATTAACCTGCCTTGTATCACTCTTAACCTGCCTTGTATCACTCTTAACCTGCCTTGTATCACTCTTAACCTGCCTTGTATCACTCTTAACCTGCCTTGTATCACTCTTAACCTGCCTTGTATCACTCTTAACCTGCCTTGTATCACTCTTAACCTGCCTTGTATCACTCTCATTAACCTGCCTTGTATCACTCTCATTAACCTGCCTTGTGTCACTCTTAACCTGCCTTGTATGACTCTTAACCTGCCTTGTATCACTCTTAACCTGCCTTGTATCACTCTCATTAACCTGCCTTGTATCACTCTTAACCTGCCTTGTATCACTCTCATTAACCTGCATTGTATCACTCTTAACCTGCCTTGTATCACTCTCATTAACCTGCCTTGTATCACTCATTAACCTGCCTTGTATCACTCTTAACCTGCCTTGTATCACTCTCATTAACCTGCCTTGTATCACTCTTAACCTGCCTTGTATCACTCTCATTAACCTGCCTTGTATCACTCTTAACCTGCCTTGTATCACTCTCATTAACCTGCCTTGTATCACTCTTAACCTGCCTTGTATCACTCTTAACCTGCCTTGTATCACTCTCATTAACCTGCCTTGTATCACTCTTAACCTGCCTTGTATCACTCTCATTAACCTGCCTTGTATCACTCTTAACCTGCCTTGTATCACTCTTAGCAGTATTATTATTATTATGTATGATGTTTATTATTCTTATTATCATTAAATATTATTATTATTATTTAATATAATTATCATTACTAATTATTATAATAATATTTATTATTGTTAAAAGGTGAATTTGTGCGTATCACTCAGCGCAAGGAGTGCAGGCTTGGTCCACCGTCCACAAACCTCGTAGCCAGACTGATGAGAGATATGGCATGGATAAGCTAGTCATGGCTAGGCTAGGCTAAGCTAGGCTAGTCTAGGCTATGCTAAGCTGCTCGACCTGACCCACACTTATTACAAGTCATGGAGACCGGGAGGTCATCAAGGCTGCTCCAAGGGGAGAGAGTAGCTTTAACTCTCTGGATCAAGAGCCCTTGAGGGAGGTTATCAAGGAACCCCCACTTCACGTGACCTGGCAACGGTGACTTTACTGTTATTTCAAGTTGCTTAAGTTACACAACCACTTACGTGATGGTGAGTCCCTGACCATCTTCACCTGATTACTCTCCATCACACTGTATATTATTAATATTATTATTATTATTATTAATTGTCGAAGAGTTGCTTATAAATTACCTAGGTGATAAGACAATTGTAAATATAGATCCAGATGTACTCCTGTTAACCCTTTTGGAGGCCTAGTTCCTAGGCCTATTGTGTATCCATATGTTCCTGTATTACCATCCACAGGATGGATATGAGGTACACAATAAACTAGCCACTACCATCCACAGGATGGATATGAGGTACACAATAAACTAGCCACTACTACCCACAGGATGGATATGAGGTACACAATAAACTAGCCACTACTACCCACAGGATGGATATGAGGTGCACAATAAACTAGCCACTACCATCCACAGGATGGATATGAGGTACATAATAAACTAGCCACTACCATCCACAGGATGGATATGAGGTACATAATAAACTAGCCACTACCATCCACAGGATGGATATGAGGTACACAATAAACTAGCCACTACCATCCACAGGATGGATATGAGGTACACAATAAACTAGCCACTACCATCCACAGGATGGATATGAGGTACACAATAAACTAGCCACTACCATCCACAGGATGGATATGAGGTACACAATAAACTAGCCACTACCATCCACAGGATGGATATGAGGTACACAATAAACTAGCCACTACCACCCACAGGATGGATATGAGGTACACAATAAACTAGCCACTACCACCCACAGGATGGATATGAGGTACACAACTTACCCTCACACACAGGATAAATGGAATTTTTATGACAATATCTCCAGCATCATAGAACGAAGCAACAAGAAATACCTGAAGGAAAAAAAAACGGAATGGGGAACAGACTGACTACATTAAGAGCTATGGACACTTGTATAAATTCACACCCACACACCCACACACACACACACACACACACACACACACACACACACACAGGCTGAGGAAAGAAGGTGGAGAACTCACAAGAAACGATCAAGAGGTATGTGAGGAGCTCAACACGAGATTTAAGGAAGTATTTACAGTAGAGACAGGAAGGACTCTGGGGGGACAGACCAGATGGGGACACCAACAAGGAATACACCAACAAGTGTTGGACGACATACATACAGATGAGGAGGAGGTGAAGAAACTGCTAAGGGACATCGATACCTCAAAGGCAATGGGACCGGACAACATCTCTCCATGGGTCCTTAGAGAGGGAGCAGATATGTTGTGCGTACCACTTACCACAATCTTCAACACATCCCTGGAAACTGGGCAACTACCTGAGGTATGGAAGACGGCAAATGTAGTTCCCATTTTCAAAAAAGGAGACAGAAAAGAGGCACTAAACTATAGACCTGTGTCATTGACGTGTATAGTATGCAAAATTATGGAGATTATCAGGAGGAGAGTGGTGGAGCACCTGGAACGGAACAGGAGTATAAATGCCAACCAGCACGGATTCACGGAAGGCAAATCCTGTGTCACAAACCTTCTGGAGTTTTACGATAAAATAACAGAAGTAAGACAAGAGAGAGAGGGGTGGGTTGATTGCATCTTCTTGGACTGCAAGAAGGCCTTTGACACAGTTCCTCACAAGAGATTAGTGCAGAAGCTAGAGCATAAGGCGCATATAACAGGAAGAGCACTGCAATGGATCAGAGAATACCTGACAGGGAGGCAACAACGAGTCATGGTACGTAATGATGTATCACAGTGGGCACCTGTGACGAGCGGGGTCCCACAGGGGTCGGTCCTAGGACCAGTGCTATTTTTGGTATATGTGAACGACATGACGGAAGGGTTAGACTCAGAAGTGTCCCTGTTTGCAGATGATGTGAAGCTAATGAGGAGAATTAAATCTGATGAGGACCAGGCAGGACTTCAAAGAGACCTGGACAGACTGGACACCTGGTCCAGCAAATGGCTTCTCGAATTTAATCCTGCCAAATGCAAAGTCATGAAGATAGGGGAAGGGCACAGAAGACCACAGACAGAGTATAGGCTAGGTGGCCAAAGACTGCAAACCTCACTCAAGGAGAAAGATCTTGGGGTGAGTATAACACCGAGCATGTCTCCGGAAGCACACATCAATCAGATAACTGCTGCAGCATATTCGCGCCTGGCAAACCTGAGAACAGCATTCCGACACCTTAGTAAGGAATCATTCAAGACACTGTACACCGTGTATGTCAGGCCCATACTGGAGTATGCAGCACCTGTTTGGAACCCGCACTTGATAAAGCACGTCAAGAAACTAGAGAAAGTACAAAGGTTTGCAACAAGGTTAGTTCCAGAGCTAAGGGGAATGTCCTATGAAGAAAGATTAAGGGAAATCGGCCTGACGACACTGGAGGACAGGAGGGTCAGGGGAGACATGATAACGACATATAAAATACTGCGTGGAATAGACAAGGTGGACAAGGACAGGATGTTCCAGGGAGGGGACACAGAAACAAGAGGCCACAATTGGAAGTTGAAGACACAAATGAGTCAGAGAGATAGTAGGAAGTATTTCTTCAGTCATAGAGTTGTAAGGCAGTGGAATAGCCTAGAAAATGACGTAGTGGAGGCAGGAACCATACACAGTTTTAAGACGAGGTTTGATAAAGCTCATGGAGCGGGGAGAGAGAGGGTCTAGTAGCAACCGGTGAAGAGGCGGGGCCAGGAGCTAGGACTCGACCCCTGCAACCACAAATAGGTGAGTACAAATAGGTGAGTACACACACAGACACACACACACACACACATAATAAGATGAACCACACAAATATACAATTATACACACGAATACACAGTCAAAATGTTCACATAGCACTGTGTATACATGTAAGCTGGGGTAGTGGTAGAGGGCTGGTGTAGAGGTGGGAGGGGCTGTGGCACTGGTAGAGGGCTGGTGTAGAGGTGGGAGGGGCTGTGGCACTGGTAGAGGGCTGGTGTTGAGGAGGGAGGAGCTGTGGCACTGGTAGAGGGCTGGTGTTGAGGAGGGAGGAGCTGTGGCACTGGTAGAGGGCTGGTGTTGAGGAGGGAGGAGCTGTGGCACTGGTAGAGGGCTGGTGTTGAGAAGGGAGGAGCTGTGGCACTGGTAGAGGGCTGGTGTTGAGGAGGGAGGAGCTGTGGCACTGGTAGAGGGCTGGTGTTGAGGAGGGAGGAGCTGTGGCACTGGTAGAGGGCTGGTGTTGAGGAGGGAGGGGCTGTGGCACTGGTAGAGGGCTGGTGTTGAGGAGGGAGGAGCTGTGGCACTGGTAGAGGGCTGGTGTTGAGGAGGGAGGGGCTGTGGCACTGGTAGAGGGCTGGTGTTGAGGAGGGAGGAGCTGTGGCACTGGTAGAGGGCTGGTGTTGAGGAGGGAGGAGCTGTGGCACTGGTAGAGGGCTGGTGTTGAGGAGGGAGGAGCTGTGGCACTGGTAGAGGGCTGGTGTTGAGGAGGGAGGGGCTGTGGCACTGGTAGAGGGCTGGTGTTGAGGAGGGAGGAGCT
The DNA here is from genome assembly GCF_038502225.1 of Cherax quadricarinatus. NCBI lineage: Eukaryota > Metazoa > Arthropoda > Malacostraca > Decapoda > Parastacidae > Cherax > Cherax quadricarinatus. The sequence goes on from NC_091378.1 coordinate 1,461,867, forward strand.
GTGGCACTGGTAGAGGGCTGGTGTTGAGGAGGGAGGGGCTGTGGCACTGGTAGAGGGCTGGTGTTGAGGAGGGAGGGGCTGTGGCACTGGTAGAGGGCTGGTGTTGAGGAGGGAGGAGCTGTGGCACTGGTAGAGGGCTGGTGTTGAGGAGGGAGGAGCTGTGGCACTGGTAGAGGGCTGGTGTTGAGGAGGGAGGAGCTGTGGCACTGGTAGAGGGCTGGTGTTGAGGAGGGAGGGGCTGTGGCACTGGTAGAGGGCTGGTGTTGAGGAGGGAGGAGCTGTGGCACTGGTAGAGGGCTGGTGTTGAGGAGGGAGGAGCTGTGGCACTGGTAGAGGGCTGGTGTTGAGGAGGGAGGGGCTGTGGCACTGGTAGAGGGCTGGTGTTGAGGAGGGAGGAGCTGTGGCACTGGTAGAGGGCTGGTGTTGAGGAGGGAGGGGCTGTGGCACTGGGGGAGGGCTGGTGTTGAGGAGGGAGGGGCTGTGCCACTGGTAGAGGGCTTGTGTTGAGGAAAGAGGGGCTGTGGCACTGGTAGAGGGCTGGTGTTGAGGAGGGAGGGGCTGTGGCACTGGTAGAGGGCTGGTGTTGAGGAGGGAGGGGCTGTGGCACTGGTAGAGGGCTGGTGTTGAGGAGGGAGGGGCTGTGGCACTGGTAGAGGGCTGGTGTTGAGGAGGGAGGGGCTGTGGCACTGGTAGAGGGCTGGTGTTGAGGAGGGAGGGGCTGTGGCACTGGTAGAGGGCTGGTGTTGAGGAGGGAGGGGCTGTGGCACTGGTAGAGGGCTGGTGTTGAGGAGGGAGGGCTGTGGCACTGGTAGAGGGCTGGTGTTGAGGAGGGAGGGGCTGTGGCACTGGTAGAGGGCTGGTGTTGAGGAGGGAGGGCTGTGGCACTGGTAGAGGGCTGGTGTTGAGGAGGGAGGGGCTGTGGCACTGGTAGAGGGCTGGTGTTGAGGAGGGAGGGGCTGTGGCACTGGTAGAGGGCTGGTGTTGAGGAGGGAGGGGCTGTGGCACTGGTAGAGGGCTGGTGTTGAGGAGGGAGGGCTGTGGCACTGGTAGAGGGCTGGTGTTGAGGAGGGAGGGGCTGTGGCACTGGTAGAGGGCTGGTGTTGAGGAGGGAGGGGCTGTGGCACTGGTAGAGGGCTGGTGTTGAGGAGGGAGGGGCTGTGGCACTGGTAGAGGGCTGGTGTTGAGGAGGGAGGGGCTGTGGCACTGGTAGAGGGCTGGTGTTGAGGAGGGAGGGGCTGTGGCACTGGTAGAGGGCTGGTGTTGAGGAGGGAGGGAGTAGGCTGTGGCACTGGTAGAGGGCTGGTGTTGACGGGGGAGGAGCTGTGGCACTATTAGAGGGCTGGTGTTGAGGAGGGAGGGGCTGTGGCACTGGGGGAGGGCTGGTGTTGAGGAGGGAGGGGCTGTGCCACTGGTAGAGGGCTTGTGTTGAGGAGGGAGGGGCTGGGCAGTAGAGGGCTGTGGCACTGTGGTAGAGGGCTGGTGTTGAGGAGGGAGGGGCTGTGGCACTGGTAGAGGGCTGGTGTTGAGGAGGGAGGGCTGTGGCACTGGAGAGGGGGCTGTGGCACTGGTAGAGGGCTGGTGTTGAGGAGGGAGGGGCTGTGGCACTGGTAGAGGGCTGGTGTTGAGGAGGGAGGGGCTGTGGCACTGGTAGAGGGCTGGTGTTGAGGAGGGAGGGCTGTGGCACTGGTAGAGGGCTGGTGTTGAGGAGGGAGGGGCTGTGGCACTGGTAGAGGGCTGGTGTTGAGGAGGGAGGGGCTGTGGCACTGGTAGAGGGCTGGTGTTGAGGAGGGAGGGCTGTGGCACTGGTAGAGGGCTGGTGTTGAGGAGGGAGGGGCTGTGGCACTGGTAGAGGGCTGGTGTTGAGGAGGGAGGGGCTGTGGCACTGGTAGAGGGCTGGTGTTGAGGAGGGAGGGGCTGTGGCACTGGTAGAGGGCTGGTGTTGAGGAGGGAGGGGCTGTGGCACTGGTAGAGGGCTGGTGTTGAGGAGGGAGGGGCTGTGGCACTGGTAGAGGGCTGGTGTTGAGGAGGGAGGGGCTGTGGCACTGGTAGAGGGCTGGTGTTGAGGAGGGAGGGGCTGTGGCACTGGTAGAGGGCTGGTGTTGAGGGAGGGCTGTGGCACTGGTAGAGGGCTGGTGTTGAGGAGGGAGGAGCTGTGGCACTGGTAGAGGGCTGGTGTTGAGGAGGGAGGGGCTGTGGCACTGGTAGAGGGCTGGTGTTGAGGAGGGAGGGCTGTGGCACTGGTAGAGGGCTGGTGTTGAGGAGGGAGGGGCTGTGGCACTGGTAGAGGGCTGGTGTTGAGGAGGGAGGGGCTGTGGCACTGGTAGAGGGCTGGTGTTGAGGAGGGAGGGGCTGTGGCACTGGTAGAGGGCTGGTGTTGAGGAGGGAGGGGCTGTGGCACTGGTAGAGGGCTGTGTTGCTGTGAGTAGAGGGCTGGGGAGGGGCTGTGGCACTGGTAGAGGGCTGGTGTTGAGGAGGGAGGGGCTGTGGCACTGGTAGAGGGCTGGTGTTGAGGAGGGAGGGGCTGTGGCACTGGTAGAGGGCTGGTGTTGAGGAGGGAGGGGCTGTGGCACTGGTAGAGGGCTGGTGTTGAGGAGGGAGGGGCTGTGGCACTGGTAGAGGGCTGGTGTTGAGGAGGGAGGGGCTGTGGCACTGGTAGAGGGCTGGTGTTGAGGAGGGAGGGGCTGTGGCACTGGTAGAGGGCTGGTGTTGAGGAGGGAGGGGCTGTGGCACTGGTAGAGGGCTGTGTGAGGAGAGGGCTGTGGCACTGGTAGAGGGCTGGTGTTGAGGAGAGGGGCTGTGGCACTGGTAGAGGGCTGGTGTTGAGGAGGGAGGGGCTGTGGCACTGGTAGAGGGCTGGTGTTGAGGAGGGAGGGCTGTGGCACTGGTAGAGGGCTGGTGTTGAGGAGGGAGGGGCTGTGGCACTGGTAGAGGGCTGCTGTGGCACTTAGAGGTTGGGAGGGAGGGCTGTGGCACTGGTAGAGGGCTGGTGTTGAGGAGGGAGGGGCTGTGGCACTGGTAGAGGGCTGGTGTTGAGGAGGGAGGGGCTGTGGCACTGGTAGAGGGCTGGTGTTGAGGAGGGAGGGCTGTGGCACTGGTAGAGGGCTGGTGTTGAGGAGGGAGGGCTGTGGCACTGGTAGAGGGCTGGTGTTGAGGAGGGAGGGCTGTGGCACTGGTAGAGGGCTGGTGTTGAGGAGGGAGGGCTGTGGCACTGGTAGAGGGCTGGTGTTGAGGAGGGAGGAGCTGTGGCACTGGTAGAGGGCTGGTGTTGAGGAGGGAGGAGCTGTGGCACTGGTAGAGGGCTGGTGTTGAGGAGGGAGGGGCTGTGGCACTGGTAGAGGGCTGGTGTTGAGGAGGGAGGGGCTGTGGCACTGGTAGAGGGCTGGTGTTGAGGAGGGAGGGGCTGTGGCACTGGTAGAGGGCTGGTGTTGAGGAGGGAGGGGCTGTGGCACTGGTAGAGGGCTGGTGTTGAGGAGGGAGGGGCTGTGGCACTGGTAGAGGGCTGGTGTTGAGGAGGGAGGGGCTGTGGCACTGGTAGAGGGCTGGTGTTGATGGAGGGGCTGGGACTGGGAGGGCTGTGGCACTGGTAGAGGGCTGGTGTTGAGGAGGGAGGGCTGTGGCACTGGTAGAGGGCTGGTGTTGAGGAGGGAGGGGCTGTGGCACTGGTAGAGGGCTGGTGTTGAGGAGTGAGGGGCTGTGGCACTGGTAGAGGGGCTGTTGAGGAGGGAGGGGCTGTGTTGAGGAGGGAGGGGTTGTGGCACTGGTAGAGGGCTGGTGTTGGGGAGGGAGGGGCTGTGGCACTGGTAGAGGGCTGGTGTTGGAGGAGGGAGGAGCTGTGGCACTGGTATAGGGCTGGTGTTGAGGAGGGAGGGGCTGTGGCACTGGTAGAGGGCTGGTGTTGAGGAGGGAGGGGCTGTGGCACTGGTAGAGGGCTGGTGTTGAGGAGGGAGGGCTGTGGCACTGGTAGAGGGCTGGTGTTGAGGAGGGAGGAGCTGTGGCACTGGTAGAGGGCTGGTGTTGAGGAGGGAGGGCTGTGGCACTGGTAGAGGGCTGGTGTTGAGGAGGGAGGGCTGTGGCACTGGTAGAGGGCTGGTGTTGAGGAGGGAGGGGCTGTGGCACTGGTAGAGGGCTGGTGTTGAGGAGGGAGGGGCTGTGGCACTGGTAGAGGGCTGGTGTTGAGGAGGGAGGGCTGTGGCACTGGTAGAGGGCTGGTGTTGAGGAGGGGCTGTGGCACTGGTAGAGGGCTGGTGTTGAGGGGGGAGGAGCTGTGGCACTGGTAGAGGGCTGGTGTTGAGGAGGGAGGGCTGTGGCACTGGTAGAGGGCTGGTGTTGAGGAGGGAGGGCTGTGGCACTGGTAGAGGGCTGGTGTTGAGGAGGGAGGGGCTGTGGCACTGGTAGAGGGCTGGTGTTGAGGAGGGAGGGGCTGTGGCACTGGTAGAGGGCTGGTGTTGAGGAGGGAGGGGCTGTGGCACTGGTAGAGGGCTGGTGTTGAGGAGGGAGGGGCTGTGGCACTGGTAGAGGGCTGGGTATAAAAAAATATGATACATTGAATAACAAGCGGAAATGACGTCACCAGCGTTGCTTCATCAATATACAGCAACCACCACCCTACCCCTTCCCCCTACACCCCCTCCCATACCCCCTTCCCCCTACACCCCCTCCCATACCCCCTTCCCCCTACACCCCCTCCCATACCCCCTTCCCCCTACACCCCCTCCCATACCCCCTTCCCCCTACACCCCCTCCCATACCCCCTTCCCCCTACACCCCCTCCCATACCCCCTTCCCCCTACACCCCCTCCCATACCCCCTTCCCCCTACACCCCCTCCCACACCCCCTTCCCACTACACCCCCTCCCATACCCCCTTCCCCCTACACCCCCTCCCATACCCCCTTCCCCCTACACCCCCTCCCATACCCCCTTCATCCCATACCTCCCTGCTTCTATCCTCTCCATACTCTTCCTACATTCTCTCTCTCTCTCTCTCTCTCTCTCTCTCTCTCTCTCTATTGAAAATGATAAATTTAAATCCTGTAGGGACAATGTTACCAGACACATTAACATGAAGTAACAGTTACCAGATACACTACCAGTAGTAACAGTGTTACCAGACACATTAACATGAAGTAACAGTTACCAGATACACTACCAGTAGTAACAGTGTTACCAGACACATTAACATGAAGTAACTTTTACCAGATACAGCAGCATGTAGTCACAGTGTTACCAGATACATTACCTAGAAACAACGTGATTTGGTCAGGATGGCAATAATGTCACGTCTGTGAGGTAAACACAGCAGACACCGCTTAGCCAACACACCTTGCAGCATCAGTCTTACCGGGACAAACAACTACTACGACTACTACAACTACTACGACTACTACAATTTCTTCGTCTTCTGCCTACTTTCCCAGTTATGTATATGGCTCTCATTATTTGCGCTATCACCCCATAATCTCATTTGTCAAACGCCTTTTACAAAATCTGTGTATATCACACCTGCGTTTTGTCTTCCAACGCCTCCGTAATTCTGTCAACAGTCGTTCAGCAGCTGTACTCATCTAGTTGTGGTTACAGGGGTCGAGTCATAGCTCCTGGCCCCTCCTCTTCACTGGCTGTGATAGGCATGATCGTCCTGCTGTAAAACCATGCTGGTTCGGGTTATGCAGATTTTGGTGTTCCAAGATTACCGTAAATTATTCCAGCCAGGGTATTGTAGGTTATGAAACAGTCCAGCCAGGGTATTGTAGGTTATGAAACAGACCAGCCACGGTACTGTAGGTTATGAAACAGTCCAGCCTGGGTAATGTAGGTTATGAAACAGTCCAGCCACGGTACTGTAGGTTATGAAACAGTCCAGCCACGGTCAAATGTTTATGGTCGCCTTGTTTTATGAGGCCAGTGAATCCTAGTAGTGGCATAGGATAATGGAGGGTCTTAGCTGCGATGCCTGCCCTGTCTCGATTTTCAGATGTTGTAGTGTGCATGTGAAGTGCGCCGAAAATGCGACCTTGGTGGTCGTGAAGTGGTCCAGTTGCAGTTACTTGAAAGAATGCAACCCGTTGGAGCAGTTTTCCACGCCATAGAAGCCTAGAGAGGTTTGGCCCAATGGTTAACGTGCGAGGGTGACTAGCATTGGCTAGTGCATTTCTAGTAGAAGTAGGGAAGGCACTGGAGCCCGATATTTAGGGTTAAGGAGAAATGACGGGTAAGGAGGCTTTGCACCAGAGTGCAACTATTATGCTGGTCAACTGCCAGGTGTACTGATTATGCTGCCTTGTGGTAGATGAGAAGGTTGAGGGAAATATATGTAATTGAATAATTTTGTATTATGTATAATTTTGTATTTGTATTGTAATAGATTTAAGGGGTTAGGATTAAAATAGTCTAATAACTAGGACAAAATGTCCTAGTTCTCAGATATTTTAAATTGGGGGAGAAAGGGGGATGTGATGTAGTTCAGCTGGGCTTGTGAGGTCTCTGGGGAGACCTAATTTAACCAATTATATGGTCACACCTTGCCTTGGCAAACGTCTGTAGCCACGCCCACGTCTGAGGTCTTTTGTTCTTGACGGCGTCAGACCTAGGCGTCAGGTCGTACACGTGGTTGTGGAGGGTGCTTGGACCACCATAAAAGCCCAAGGAAGAGCATGATCAGGAGATTCGAGCGGAGCTGCTGCTGGGGTGTAGAGCTCCTGAGCAGAGATTTGAGCGGAGCTGCTGCTGGGGTGCAGAGCTCCTGAGCAGAGACTTCGAGCGGCGCTGCTGCTGGGGTGCAGGGCTCGGGTGAAGGCTGCTGAAGTGTCTGGAGGAGACTGTTGGAGGCATTGGGCAGAGTACTGGCTTGGCGCAGTACTCGTGCTGTGTAGGTTTTGGGACCTGTGGCTTAGTTCCTGTGATGAACTGCCCTCTGAACTATATTGTAAGTTACATTCATTTTGGTCAAGTTGATTGTGTTCCCTGTCTCACTGCTTATACATACCATCCCATTTATCTAAACCACAATAATGTTCTCCTGTTCCCAAATATATTATTGTACAAAGACTTAATAATAAACTGTGTTTGAGTAGAAAAGTAATATTCACTGTTCCCCGTCATTTATTCTTTTCTCTTATATTTTATTATGTTTATATGAGTGAAGAATGGGCGAGGCATATGTTAGTGAGTAGTGTAGAGTTAATGAGAGTGTCGTGGTGGTCACCACTGACCTGTCATTACCTACCTACCTCCGCTAATCATCTCACTCCTACCACCTCGCCTGCCTCTCCCCTGCCTACATAATCCCTTACTCCCATATTCACCAATATATCCGATACGTTCCATAGCCCCCCCCTACATGACACTGTAGGTTATGAAACAGTCCAGCCACGGCACTGTAGGTTATGAAACAGTCCAGCCACGGTACTGTAGGTTATGAAACAGTCCAGCCACGGTACTGTAGGTTATGAAACAGTCCAGCCAGGGTATTGTAGGTTATGAAACAGTCCAGCCAGGGTATTGTAGGTTATGAAACAGTCCAGCCAGGGTATTGTAGGTTATGAAACAGTCCAGCCAGGGTATTGTAGGTTATGAAACAGTCCAGCCAGGGTATTGTAGGTTATGAAACAGTCCAGCCAGGGTATTGTAGGTTATGAAACAGTCCAGCCACGGTATTGTAGGTTATGAAACAGTCCAGCCACGGTATTGTAGGTTATTAAACAGTCCAGCCAGGGTATTGTAGGTTATGAAGCAGTCCAGCCAGGGTATTGTAGGTTATGAAACAGTCCAGCCAGGGTATTGTAGGTTATGAAACAGTCCAGCAGGGTATTGTAGGTTATGAAACAGTCCAGCCACGGTATTGTAGGTTATGAAACAGTCCAGCCAGGGTATTGCCGATTAACTGTGAATTGTCAAGTGTGTGTTGCAGCAGCAGCAGCTGAGAGGAGTGCCGTGACCTCAGTTTACCAAGCAACGGAAAGCAAGGTCATACCTCCGTGACTGCCCTGTGACCCCTTTAAAAATAACGTAACCAGGCGACTACTAACCCCGGCCAGTCACTACCACAATCCACGCTGACGAGAATCAAATCTTCTCCCTTCGTACTCTCAATGGAACTGTGACAGACATCGCAGTAGATGTTAAGAACGAATATCACAGTGTGTGTGGGAATACCCGTAGACATGGAGTATTTACTCCAAAGTAACAACACAGTAGTAGATGTACTACTACTAGGCTGGCAAGTAGTCTGCAGGACTATCCTGAAAGATACTATAAAATTACGAAAATTATTATTGTTATTTATGGGGAAGTGTTTAACTTAGAGGGGTTATACAGCGGGAAGCCTGTTAAAAATTTGGCACTCTGGCAATATTGATGTTCTTCTCTTTCTGTCTCATGATTATGTACTAATAGGAAGGTAGAGACAGGGGTAGAAAACAGGTCATGAACTGAGAAGTAGTAGTAACAACAGCAGAGTAGTAGTAGTAGTAATAGTAGTAGTAGCAGTAGTTGTAGTAGTAGTAGTAGCAGTAGTTGTAGTAATAGTAGTAGTAGCAGTAGTTGTAGTAATAGTAGTAGCAGTAGTTGTAGTAATAGTAGCAGTAGTAGTAGTAATAGTAGTAGTAGCAGTAGTCGTAGTAATAGTAGCAGTAGTAGTAATAATAGTAGCAGCAGTAGTAATAGTAGTAGTAGTAGTAGTAGTAGCAGCAGCAGTTGTAGTAATAGTAGCAGTAGTAATAATAGTAGCAGCAGTAGTAATAATAGTAGTAGTAGTAGTAGTAGTAGTAGCAGCAGCAGCAGCAGTTGTAGTAATAGTAGCAGTAGTAGTAATAATAGTAGCAGCAGTAGTAGTAATAGTAGTAGTAGTAGTAGCAGCAGTAATTGTAGTAATAGTAGCAGTGGTAGTAGTAATAATAACAGTAATAATGGTAGTAGTGGTAACAGTAACAACAGCAGCAGCAGCAGAACAGTAGTAATAATAACAGTAGCAGTAGTAGGGGAACAACATTTTTCTCCATATATATCTCATATATAAAAGGGTAACATCACAGTGCTGATGTATACAATTTTACCAAATAAACAACTTGAAAATCTTGAGAAAGCTCTACACAGTGCGGAACGTCGCCCTGACACAAGTTTGTTCCGCATCTTGTATCTACCACCAGCTGGACAGTGTGCGGCGGCCACCACCAACATCCTCTATAAGATAAGATAAGATTTCGTTCGGATTTTTAACCCCGGAGGGTTAGCCACCCAGGATAACCCAAGAAAGTCAGTTCGTCATCGAGGACTGTCTAACTTATTTCCATTGGGGTCCTTAATCTTGTCCCCCAGGATGCGACCCACACCAGTCGACTAACACCCAGGTACCTATTTGCTGCTAGGTGAACAGGACAACAGGTGTAAGGAAACGTGTCCAATGTTTCCACCCGCCGGGAATCGAACCCGGGCGCTCCGTGTGTGAAGCGGGAGCTTTAGCCACCAGACCACCGGGAGGCCTGGTCTGGGACCAAGCCGCGAGGGCGGTGACCCCCTGAACACACTAGGGGGGACATAGAGAAGAGCTCTCAGGAGGAGAGAAGCGTTGAAGACAATGTTTCTGACACGGGAATGATCACGCTCACATCACGACAGGAACGTGTCTCGACTCCCCGCAAACACAACTCGGTGGGTACACACTTGACACGGCTATTCTCAACCGTGGCTGCATCCTTCCAGAGTCATGGCACTCTGCTCAATCAGCATCGTGACTAATGCAACTGTTTGTGTTGGCTTCGTGCAAAGCAGCCACTGTTGGCTACGATTTTCCTGTGACATGAACAATAACATGAGGCCCACGTGAGTTCAACTGTTTGTCTCGACTAATTTCTGTACACACTAACCCCCCCCCCCACACACACATACATACATACACACACACACACACACACACACACACACACACACACACACACACACACACACACACACACACACACACACACACACGCAGATGACGTGAAGTTGATGAGAAGAATTCACTCGATCGAAGACAGGCTGCAGACCTGGTCCAGGAATTGGCTCCTGGAGTTCAATCCCACCAAGTGCAAAGTCATGAAGACTGGGGAAGGGCAAAGAAGATCGCAGACGGAGTACAGTCTAGGGGGCCAGAGACTACAAACCTCACTCAAGGAAAAAGATCTTGGGGTGAGTATAACACCAGGCACATCTCCTGAAGCGCACATCAACCAAATAACTGCTGCAGCATATGGGCGCCTAGCAAACCTCAGAACAGCATTCCGACATCTTAATAAGGAATCATTCAGGACTCTGTACACCGTGTACGTTAGGCCCATATTGGAGTATGCGGCACCAGTTTGGAACCCACACCTAGCCAAGCACGTAAAGAAACTAGAGAAAGTACAAAGGTTTGCAACAAGACTAGTCCCAGAGCTAAGAGGTATGTCCTACGAGGAGAGGTTAAGGGAAATCAACCTGACGACACTGGAGGACAGGAGAGATAGGGGGGACATGATAACGACATACAAAATACTGAGAGGAATTGACAAGGTGGACAAAGACAGGATGTTCCAGAGATTGGACACAGTAACAAGGGGACACAGTTGGAAGCTGAAGACACAGATGAATCACAGGGATGTTAGGAAGTATTTCTTCAGCCACAGAGTAGTCAGTAAGTGGAATAGTTTGGGAAGCGATGTAGTGGAGGCAGGATCCATACATAGCTTTAAGCAGAGGTATGATAAAGCTCACGGCTCAGGGAGAGTGACCTAGTAGCGATCAGTGAAGAGGCGGGGCCAGGAGCTCGGACTCGACCCCCGCAACCTCAACTAGGTGAGTACACACACACACACACACACACACACACACACACACACAGGAACAGAATGATTCTAGTTGTATTGCATTTCACGAAGTGTAAGGAGTGGTGAAGACTCGAACCTCCGTTAGCTAATAGCGGCACTCACAATACCATGGCTGCAACACTCACAATACCATGGCTGCAACACTCACAATACCACTGCTGCAACACTCACAATACCGTGGCTGCAACACTCACAATACCACTGCTGCAACACTCACAATACCGTGGCTGCAACACTCACAATACCATGGCTGCAACACTCACAATACCATGGCTGCAACACTCACAATACCATGGCTGCAACACTCACAATACCGTGGCTGCAACACTCACAATACCACTGCTGCAACACTCACAATACCGTGGCTGCAACACTCACAATACCACTGCTGCAACACTCACAATACCGTGGCTGCAACACTAGCAATACCATGGCTGCAACACTCACAATACCGTGGCTGCAACACTCACAATACCGTGGTTGCAACACTCACAATACCGTGGTTGCAACACTCACAATACCGTGGTTGCAACACTCACAATACCGTGGTTGCAACACTCACAATACCGTGGTTACAACACTCACAATACCGTGGTTGCAACACTCACAATACCGCGGTTGCAACACTCACAATACCGCGGTTGCAACACTCACAATACCGTGGTTGCAACACTCACAATACCGTGGTTGCAACACTCACAATACCGTGGTTGCAACACTCACAATACCGTGGTTGCAACACTCACAATACCGTGGTTGCAACACTCACAATACCGTGGCTGCAACACTCACAATACCGTGGCTGCAACACTCACAATACCGTGGCTGCAACACTCACAATACCACTGCTGCAACACTCACAATACCGTGGCTGCAACACTCACAATACCATGGCTGCAACACTCACAATACCGTGGCTGCAACACTCACAATACCGTGGCTGCAACACTCACAATACCGTGGCTGCAACACTCACAATACCGTGGCTGCAACACTCACAATACCGTGGCTGCAACACTCACAATACCGTGGCTGCAACACTCACAATATCGTGGCTGCAACACTCACAATACTATGGCTGCAACACTCACAATACCATGGCCGCAACACTCACAGTACAATGGCTGCAACACACACAATACCATGGCTGCAACACACAAAATACCATGGCTGCAACACACAAAATACCGTGGCAACAACACACATTACCGTGGATGCAACACTCACAATACCATGGCTGCAACACACACAATACCGTGACTGCAGCACACACAATACCGTGACTGCAACACACAATACCATGGCTGCAACACACAATACCATGGCTGCAACACACACAATACCGTGGCTGCAACACACAATACCATGGCTGCAACACACAATACCATGGCTGCAACACACAATACCGTGACTGCAACACACAATACCATGGCTGCAACACACACAATACCATGGCTGCAACACATACAATACTGTAGCTGCAACACACAATACCGTGGCTGCAACACACAATACCGTGGCTGCAACACTCACAATACCGTGGCTGCAACACACACAATACCATGGCTGCAACACACACAATACCATGGCTGCAACACACACAATACCATGGCTGCAACACACAAAATACCATGGCTGCAACACACAAAATACCATGGCAACAACACAATACCGTGGATGCAACACTAACAATACCATGGCTGCAACACACACAATACCATGGCTGCAACGCTCACAATACAATGACTGCAACACACAATACCGTGGCTGAAACACACAATACCGTGGCTGCAACACACACAATACCATGGCTGCAACACACAATACCGTGGCTGCAACACACAATACCATGACTGCAACACACAATACCATGGCTGCAACACACAAAATACCATGGCAACAACACAATACCGTGGCTGCAACACTCACAATACCATGGCTGCAACACACACAATACCATGGCTGCAACACTCACAGTACAATGGCTGCAACACACAATACCGTGGCTGAAACACACAATACCGTGGCTGCAACACACACAATACCATGGCTGCAACGCTCACAATACAATGGCTGCAACACACAATACCGTGGCTGAAACACACAATACCGTGGCTGCAACACACACAATACCATGGCTGCAACACACACAATACCGTGGCTGCAACACACAATACCATGACTGCAACACAATACCATGACTGCAACACACAATACCATGGCTGCAACACACACAATACCATAAAGGTACCTTGGTAATAATAACATAAAGGTACCTTGGTAACAATAACATAAAGGTACCTTGGTAACAATAACATAAAGGTACCTTGGTAACAATACCAGGAAGGTACCTTGGTAACAATAACATAAATTAAAGCACATTTTTATTAGCTACGTTTCGGTCATGGGACCTTGGTCACTCCAAATGAAGGTCACAGGACTGAAATGTATCAGTAAAGGCTTCCTAAGTGTATTCATCTGCGACCTTTCAACCAACTCTACAGAGTACCTTTACCTCTAAACAGAGTTTAGAGTTACCTCTAAACTGACTTCATAAAGCTCTTTTCAGAGTGTTATGAAGTCAATAAATAAAAATTTGTCTGTGTACCATTATGGGACATACTTGCCTCTCAGACGTAAGCAGGCACCTGTTGCCGGGTACCTGAGTGTACCCCGCGACACTTCGGTACCCATCCAACACACCTCAATCACATTACCACCTGGCTATTTCGGGGCTCCCGAAGATGCTCTCAGACACGCCAGGCTAACTAAAAAAATAAAAAAGTCATCACTCACAAGAAACGCACTGAAACCTGATTTCAGTTACCGCCTGCATGATGTTCTCTTCGAGCATCGTAATGAAGCTATCGCGTATCTATGTTGAGTCCAAATATAGGCTGGAGTAATACCTGCTGAGGTAGCATCAATAGAGCTGTCTTTCAGGAGGAACTGAATGGGAGTGTGGTCCTTCTTGCCTCTCCTGGTTGCTACTTTGACTTAACACACACACACACACACACCAACTATGGTAGATCTATAAGGTAAACAACTAGTTACCTGACAGCTGACTCCTGACGTATTGGAGGTACCTACCCAGTGTGCTTATTACAGGGGTGGTACCTGTCTGGCTATCTTCAGGTTGCACATACCATCTTCTAATTTTGATTTATAGAACCAAACCGTCTACCCTTCCTTTCTATATCCTAAATTTCCAACTTATGAACAAATATATATGTAATGGACTGATTACATCGTCTTCAAGTATCTTCTGCTTCTATCAACTTTTCTGTACTCGACTGAAGAAGCCTACTGTGTAGGCGAAACGTTTCGAAATAAAGATACCTAACTGTTGCATATGTGTTTTACCTAACAAATATATATGTCGTGCCGAATAGGTAAAACGCGATTTTGGCTTAAATATCAACGCTATTCTTTCCGAATAAGGCAAGCAACATTTGTGTATGCAATAATTTCGCAAAAATAATTCTGAACCTAACGAAAAAAAATATTTCGTTGTATTTGTTTATTATTAAATTACTGTAAACTTATCTAAAATATATTTAGCTGGATTAGGCTAAATTAAATTGCGCTTGTTGTAATAAGGTTAAGTAAGTTTTCTAAGGTTCTTTTGGTACAAAATTATTAATTTTTACATTAACATAATACACACACACACACACACATACACACACACACACGCACACGCACACACACACACACACACGCACACACACACACACACACACACACACATACACACGCACACAGTCTCGCCACTTTCAGCACCATAACGTGAAAGTCTTCAAGGGCGTCCAGTGTTTGTACTTTAAATACAATGTAAACACAACAGAACACTGCAACTTAACACACACACACACACACACGCACACACACACACACACACACACACACACACACACACACACACACACACACACACACACACACAGAGGATAATATTCTCAAGGCATCTAGTCAACAAATATTTTATATATAATATTTTAAGGTGGTCACATCAAGGGCACCAACACCGCAGTCTGGCAAACACAACAACACTTGTTTGTCTGTGCGATGGAACACTACCCCCCGCCGTCTTGACGTCTCTCTGTCTCCCTCAACACTGGTTCCAGTGCTGGGGATAAGATTTTGTTGGGATTTTTAACTCCGGTGGGTTAGCTACCCAGGATAACCCAAGTCGGTGCGTCATCGAGGACTGTCTGTCTTATTTCCACTGAGTTCCTTTAATCTTGTTCCCTAGGATGCGACCCACACCAGTCCACTAACACCCACGTACCTACTTACTTGCTAGGTGAACGGGACAACAGGCGTAAGGAAACACGCCCAATGTTTCCACCCTTGCCGGGGATTGAACCACGGATACTCAGCGTGTGAAGCGAGAGCATTGCCTACTAGGCCACGTTATAATAACGAACATTAGTAACATGGAGGAACAGAAGGATAACAATCACAAACTATGAACAAGTGTACAAAGGTTACTGGATTATTATTATTATTATAATCAAAGGGGAAGCACTAAACCCGTAGGATTATACAGCGCCTGTGGGGGGATGTGGAAGGCATTCAGGTTTAATTCAAGGAACTGGAGCACAGATCCAATTCCCTAGATCAAGAGCCCCTCACCAGCATCAAGAAACCTTTCTTGAGGGGAAAGGTTACTGGAATGCATGTCTTCACACATATTACACTGCTGCAATAACATCCAAGACAACGTGGCGAGTGTGAACAAAGAATCGAGGACTCTAGTGGGCCAGACTTACTCAGCCACCGAAGTGACGAGTTTATTGTGTACCTCATATCCATCCTGTGGATGGTAGTGGCTAGTTTATTGTGTACCTCATATCCATCCTGTGGATGGTAGTGGCTAGTTTATTGTGTACCTCATATCCATCCTGTGGATGGTAGTGGCTAGTTTATTGTGTACCTCATATCCATCCTGTGGATGGTAGTGGCTAGTTTATTGTGTACCTCATATCCATCCTGTGGATGGTAGTGGCTAGTTTATTGTGTACCTCATATCCATCCTGTGGATGGTAGTGGCTAGTTTATTGTGTACCTCATATCCATCCTGTGGATGGTAGTGGCTAGTTTATTGTGTACCTCATATCCATCCTGTGGATGGTAGTGGCTAGTTTATTGTGTACCTCATATCCATCCTGTGGATGGTAGTGGCTAGTTTATTGTGTACCTCATATCCATCCTGTGGATGGTAGTGGCTAGTTTATTGTGTACCTCATATCCATCCTGTGGATGGTAGTGGCTAGTTTATTGTGTACCTCATATCCATCCTGTGGATGGTAGTGGCTAGTTTATTGTGTACCTCATATCCATCCTGTGGATGGTAGTGGCTAGTTTATTGTGTACCTCATATCCATCCTGTGGATGGTAGTGGCTAGTTTATTGTGTACCTCATATCCATCCTGTGGATGGTAGTGGCTAGTTTATTGTGTACCTCATATCCATCCTGTGGATGGTAGTGGCTAGTTCACTGTGTACCTCATATCCATCCTGTGGATGGTAGTGGCTAATTTATTGTGTACCTCATATCCATCCTGTGGATGGTAGTGGCTAGTTTATTGTGTACCTCATATCCATCCTGTGGATGGTAGTGGCTAGTTTATTGTGTACCTCATATCCATCCTGTGGATGGTAGTGGCTAGTTTATTGTGTACCTCATATTCATCCTGTGGATGGTAGTGGCTAGTTTATTGTGTACCTCATATCCATCCTGTGGATGGTAGTGGCTAGTTTATTGTGTACCTCATATCCATCCTGTGGATGGTAGTGGCTAGTTTATTGTGTACATCATATCCATCCTGTGGATGGTAGTGGCTAGTTTATTGTGTACCTCATATCCATCCTGTGGATGGTAGTCGCTAGTTTATTGTGTACCTCATATCCATCCTGTGGATGGTAGTGGCTAGTTTATTGTGCACCCCATATCCATCCTGTGGATGGTAGTGGCTAGTTTATTGTGTACCTCATATCCATCCTGTGGATGGTAGTGGCTAGTTTATTGTGCACCTCATATCCATCCTGTGGATGGTAGTGGCTAGTTTATTGTGCACCTCATATCCATCCTGTGGATGGTAGTGGCTAGTTTATTGTGCACCTCATGTCCATCCTGTCTATGGTAGTGCAAGAGATTATGGATACACAAAAGGCCTAGCAACTAGGCCCCAAAAGGGTTTACTGGAGTACATCTGGAGTGATGCAAGAAGACACATAAATGTGAGAGTAAGTACTAAAGTGAGCCAGATAAGAAACTTAAAAGAGAGGCCATACATTACTTCAAATGTGTATATCACAAGACCCACAGATGTGTGCTGGTGACCAAGTTCATGGGGTTTAAAGCCTGTCTAGTATACGAGGGTCATTAAGACTGTATGTCACCTGTTCACTATCAGTCAAAAATACTTTAATGCCTCTCAGTGTATATAAACTGAGAGACATACACCTCTCAATGTTTATATATATCCTATGCCTTGACGGCTGAGTGGGGCCCAGGAGCTAGTGCCCATCACTAGCAACAAGTGTGAGTGGACACACAGAGGTGCTGAGGCTAGTGGTGGTGGGTGTTCCACTCACACTTGTTCAGTGACCACTGCGGTGGGTCTGCCCACACACCTGCTTCATGCTGACGCCCACCTTCATCACCACGCCCGCGCCCACGCCCATCACCATTCCAGTGCTGACGCCCCAGCAAGGGCAAGGGCGTATCTGCCACATTTGGCAGAATACTCACCGTCAAACGCTAGGACTTTGACCATCTGTTAACCTTCAGTTATATCCTACTTAGGTTAGTCTAGCTTAGGCTAGGCTAGGTTAGGCTAGGCTAGGTTAGGCTAGGTTAGGTTAGGTTAGACTAGGCTAGGTTAGGTTAGGCTAAGTTAGGTTAGGCTAGGCTAGGTTAGGTTAGGTTAGGCTAGGTTAGGTTAGGCTAAGTTAGGTTAGGCTAAGTTAGGTTAGGCTAGGTTAGGTTAGGTTAGGCTAGGTTAGGTTAGGCTAAGTTAGGTTAGGCTAAGTTAGGTTAGGCTAGGTTAGGTTAGGTTAGGCTAGGTTAGGTTAGGCTAAGTTAGGTTAGGTTAGGCTAGGCTAGGTTAGGTTAGGCTAAGTTAGGTTAGGCTAGGCTAGGTTAGGTTAGGCTAGGTTAGGCTAGGTTAGGTTAGGTTAGGTTAGGTTAGGTTAGGTTAGGTTAGGTTAGGTTAGGTTAGACTAGACTAGACTAGACTAGACTAGACTAGGCTAGGCTCGACTAGACTAGACTAGACTAGACTAGGCTAGGCTCGACTAGACTAGACTAGATTAGACTAGGCTAGGCTAGGCTAGGCTCGACTAGACTAGGCTAGGCTCGACTAGACTAGACTAGACTAGGCTAGACTAGGCTAGACTAGACTAGGCTAGACTAGGCTAGGCTCGACTAGACTAGACTAGGCTAGGCTAGGCTAGACTAGACTAGACTAGGCTAGACTAGGCTAGGCTCGACTAGACTAGGCTAGGCTAGACTAGACTAGACTAGGCTAGGCTCGACTAGACTAGACTAGGCTAGGCTCGACTAGACTAGACTAGACTAGACTAGACTAGACATGATAACGACATATAAAATACTGCGCGGAATAGACGAGGTGGACAAAGACGGGATGTTCCAGAGATGGGACACAGACACAAGAGGTCACAATTGGAAGTTGAAGACTCAGATGAATCAAAGGGATGTTAGGAAGTATTTCTTCAGTCATTGAGTAGTCAAGCCGTGGAATAGCCTAGAAAGTGAAGTAGTGGAGGCGGGAACCATACATAGTTTTAAGGCGAGGTATGATAAAGCTCATGGAGCAGGGAGAGAGAGGACCTAGTAGCAATCAGTGAAGAGGCGGGGCCAGGAGCTATGACTCGACCCCTGCAGCCACAAATAGGTGAGTACAAATAGGTGAGTACACACACACACACACACACACACACACACAGTTGTCAGGAAATGAAACAATCTGGAGAGTGAAGTACTGGAGGCAGGATCCATACATAGTTTTAAGAAGAGGTCCAACAAATCTCATGGAGAAAAGAGAGAGTGGACCCAGTAGCGACCATGGAAGAGGCGGGAGCCAGGAGCTATAAACTGACCCCTGCAACCACGACCAGGTGAGTATACACATACAGTAAGTGCTGAAGGAGTACAGGCACTGTACTACCCACCTCCAGTTTTTTAATTACATTATCATGCAGTGTTTTGTAACATGCTGAATCGAGGATACAGTTACAGACCTCCGCTAGGCTGACTCATACTTCTGACCCCTCGCCTTATACAATCTATACACAGAAATACAACTCATACAAGTGCGGTATTAATACAATGTGAGCACAATACATCAAAGATTCACCCGTATTTGCAAATACAATGCCGGATCAAGCAGTCTGTGGTGGTTATGAGTTTGCAGGCCGCCAGCACAAACAGTCTGCTTGATCAGGCTGTCAGCAAGCAGGCCTAGCCAGAGGTCAGGCTTTGAGGATGGAAAATGATTTGAAGAGCACATATGACGTCTCCACGACACGCAGACAACTGTGTTTACACTTGCTCTTGTTAGGGTTGAACCTCTGCTCCTGGTCCAGCATTTCAGATAGCTCTTGCACACATTAGAGCCACTTGGGCTCTACCATAGTGGAAATAAAGCATAAGGATAGATGGAGGATGTGTGCATAAGGATAGATGGAGGATGTGTGCATAAGGATAGATGGAGGATGTGTGCATAAGGATAGATGGAGGATGTGTGCATAAGGATAGATGGAGGATGTGTGCATAAGGATAGATGGAGGATGTGTGGGGTTAGTGTTACTTTATGTTAATATTATCAATCTGAAACCCGCAACACCTGCTGTGGGGAGTTGCTTGTACTGAACACCTGTGGAGGTGAGTGTTTCTCGCATTAGAAACTTCCAACACATGCTATGAGGTGTTGCTTGTACTGAACACCTGTGGTGGTGAGTGTTTCTCACATTAGAAACTTCCAACACCTGCTATGAGGTGTTGCTTGTACTGAACACCTGTGGTGGTGAGTGTTTCTCGCATTAGAAACTTCCAACACCTGCTATGAGGTGTTGCTTGTACTGAACACCTGTGGTGGTGAGTGTTTCTCGCATTAGAAACTTCCAACACCTGCTATGAGGTGTGGCTTGTACTGAACACCTGTGGAGGTGAGTGTTTCTCACATTAGAAACTTCCAACACCTGCTGTGAGGTGTTGCTTGTACTGAACACCTGTGGAGGTGAGTGTTTCTCGCATTAGAAACTTCCAACACCTGCTATGAGGTGTTGCTTGTACTGAACACCTGTGGTGGTGAGTGTTTCTCGCATTAGAAACTTCCAACACCTGCTATGAGGTGTTGCTTGTACTGAACACCTGTGGTGGTGAGTGTTTCTCGCATTAGAAACTTCCAACACGTGCTGTGAGGTGTTGCTTGTACTGAACACCTGTGGTGGTGAGTGTTTCTCGCATTAGAAACTTCCAACACCTGCTATGAGGTGTTGCTTGTACTGAACACCTGTGGTGGTGAGTGTTTCTCGCATTAGAAACTTCCAACACGTGCTGTGAGGTGTTGCTTGTACTGAACACCTGTGGTGGTGAGTGCTCACATCAAAATCTTCCAACACCTGCTGTGGTGCTTCCCATACAGACACCAGGAACACAGCCTCCAGCAGGTGTTAAAGATTCATTCAGGTGAAGATGCAGGTGGATGATGCTCTTGTGCCGTAATGGCAGCCAAGACCTGTTGGTCCAGGACCTGTTGGTCTGCTCTTAACCAGTCCTCCCACAGTGCCAACCTCCACCACACCTACACAATCTTCTCCCTCCATCACGTTACTCCTTCACCATCTTCCTCCATCACCTTACTTCTTCACCATCTTCTCTAAAGAAGAAATTAAAGTAAGTTGTATAGTGTTTCCTCTTGTTTGTGTGTATACACTGAGATATACACACTTCTCGGTGTATATAAACTAAAAGATACACAAGTCTGGGTGTATATATAAACATTTTGATGTACAACATATATAAAAGATATACACTAGGTACATATAAACACACGCCTCGATGTACATACACACTTGTCAGCGTATATACAGTGAGAGGTATACAACTCTAGGTATACATTATATTCACAAATATATACACCTTTCGATGTAAATACAGCAAGAGATATACACCTCGAGATGAATATACACTGAGAGATACACACCTCTCTGTACTTGCACCGAGATATACACACCTCTCCTGTTTATATACACTGAGATACAAACACCTACCCTGTGTATATACACTGAGATATACACACCTATCCTGTGTATATACACTGAGATATACACACCTATCCTGTGTATATACACACCTTTCCGGTTTATGTACACTGAGAGATGCATGTTTCTCAGACTATAAACAGAGTGCAATACACTTTTCAGCGTACCATCCCGTGGTGTGGAGAGTACATGGGACTGACCACCTCCTATCATGACTGAGGGACTGACCACCTCCTATCATGACTGAGGGACTGACCACCTCCTATCATGACTGAGGGACTGACCACCTCCTATCATGACTGAGGGACTGACCACCTCCTATCATGACTGAGGGACTGACCACCTCCTATCATGACTGAGGGACTGACCACCTCCTATCATGACTGAGGGACTGACCACCTCCTATCATGACTGAGGGACTGACCACCTCCTATCATGACTGAGGGACTGACCACCTCCTATCATGACTGAGGGACTGACCACCTCCTATCATGACTGAGGGACTGACCACCTATCATGACTGAGGGACTGACCACCTCCTATCATGACTGAGGGACTGACCACCTCCTATCATGACTGAGGGACTGACCACCTCCTATCATTGTAGACAGCCTGTACTGTCTGCACAGACAGCCCATGCTGTCTGCCAGCTTAGTTCATATTTCGCGCCACTCAGGTGCTGCCATCTATAGGCCTTGCCACTTCAGTATGCCCAGACTTGCCTCGCTCTCACTCACTCACTCACACAGCGGCCTAGCAGGAAGTCACAAGTACTCCCAGCTCTCTCTCGTGGGCATGGCCCTGCCCGGGCCATGGGCACAAACACACAAGCCTGTGAACCCAACACTAGTTATCAATAAAGTAAGAAGCCTCCGAAGAAGTATATCATTAACACCCCGCTCTACAGTCACCCAAACAAACCCTCGTTATAAATGGTGACAGCGGTGCTTGCAGAAGTTGTGTTGCCGGGAGAGAGGGAGTAAGAGGTATGAAGTCATCTTCACTTCATCACCCTACACAAGAAGCATCCGTCTCTCAACGAGTTATCCTGATGTCGTGTCTGCACTTTTGAGCATCCAGACACAGGTACTAGCAGGATTCGGCCGAAATTTGCCGAAATTCTCCGAGAATTGTAAGTGGCGTCCCAGTGACTCCACGCCACAGCGTCCCACGCTGTTTCTCAAGTCACGTGTTCAGCGTCACTTGTATGTTGCTGTTGTTCAGCTCAGCACAGCCGTTTCAGCAAGCCAGAGGTGAGTTTTGTGGTGATTTCTGCGTCCAGTGTGAGCTTCTCCACGTGTTTGTGGGTGGGGGAGGAGAGGAGAGGAAGTGGCTGTTCCTTACCTTGCCCATGCTCGCCCCGCCATGCACTCACCCACGCTCCTCGCCACCACACTACCATACACCACTCACACTACTCACTCCCTCTGCTGTGTTTTCTGCTGTTTTTCGTGTGATTCGTCGCCAGTGCTGTGTATCCGAGTGCCCGAGGCCACTCGAAGCTACGTGGACATCGACACCACGTTGGGTGTGGACGATGTCACGTAGACCTACAAAGCCACGTGAGTTACCAGATGTCCCAGGCCTCATGCTGTGGTCTGCTGCCCGCATCACATCGACGCTACCCACGATGCTGCCCGACTTCATGACGTCACGTTGTCTGCCTGACGTCACCTCAAGATGTCTTCTGACGTCACCTCGAGATGTCTGCTGACGTCACCTCGCGATGTCTGCCTGACGTCACCTCGAGATGTCTGCTGACGTCACCCACGATGCTGCCCGACTTCATGACGTCACGATGTCTGCTGACGTCACCTCACGATGTCTGCCTGACGTCACCTCGAGATGTCTTCTGACGTCACCTCGAGATGTCTTCTGACGTCACCTCACGATGTCTGCTGACGTCACCTCACGATGTCTGCCTGACGTCACCTCGAGATGTCTGTTGACGTCACTGCTGCTGACGTCACCTTGCGACATCACGCCTGACATCACTTGATGTCACATCGAGTGTTCTAGTAATTATTTCAGTATTATCGAGAAGATTGAGAGAAGATATATGTCGTGTGTTAATTAATTCCTCTCAGTCAGTGTTCTCACATTTTAGTATGTCTTAGTCAGTTTTATGCGCAGAAAAGCATCGTTTGCTAGTTAAGCCATGTTGTACCGTATGTACAGCGGTGTGTTTGTAAGTTTTCCGTGTGTCCAGTGAGGTCTGTGGTCAGACCCTTGAGTTGTACCACTAAGTCACCCGCCTGACCAGTGTTTGACAGCTGATTTCTCAGCCCTGAGCGTACGAGCCCTCTTGTACAGAAAGCTTTTATGCTCGTCGCTCGTGTTGTTCTGCAGAATCGTACCTGCTACGATTCCCATCGAGATTTGTTTCACTTCACCTCCAGACCGTCAGAGTGCAGTTATATGTAGAGAAACAAGTCTGGGGACGCTTAGACTAACCTCTGCTTATAACTCCAACTGTCGAGAGATGATACTCGTCAAGCCGCAGCCAGGCCTGTTGGCAGGCGCTGTGTCAGCCTCGTGTCACAAGCTTCAGTGAGCAGCCTGCACAAAGAAGATGTCACTTTGACTGCTAGCTCTCTCACTGCAGTCTGGTGTATGATGTTACGACTCCCAGATGTTTCGCCCAGTCATCTCTGCCACGACTCGCTCCACGCTCGCCGGCAGTGACAGCCCAGCGACAGTACCAGTCGAGAAGTGTCCTGAGTCGCTTGCCAGAAGTCCTGCCCAGTTGCCGAGTTTTGTCGACGCCTCACTCGAGGGCACCAGCATGTCGTGCCCCAGGTTGAGTGAAAACCTGCAGCGACTCCTACGATGTCTGCTTCACCGTTCCAGAGGAGACCGTACCCTGTTACGTCACAGCTCAGCCGCAGCGATGTCTCCCGTGTTGCAGTATCTGTCCAGACGCAGGAAGGCGTGCAGTGATGCCCTTCGACGCTCATTGCCTTTGACCACGATGTTTAGCACACCCCACATGTTTTTTTCTTCCCTCCCTGTAGGAAGTTTTTTTTCCCATGTCCATATGTATATATATGTTTTTATTTTGTGTTCTGTGCCCTGTTCCTACGAGAGAGAGACCGAGTTTCTTTTACTACCAGTATTGTCGCGTCGGGACGACGCGCGGTAGGTGGCCGAGCGTATGTAGACAGCCTGTACTGTCTGCACAGACAGCCCATGCTGTCTGCCAGCTTAGTTCATATTTCGCGCCACTCAGGTGCTGCCATCTATAGGCCTTGCCACTTCAGTATGCCCAGACTTGCCTCGCTCTCACTCACTCACACAGCGGCCTAGCAGGAAGTCACAAGTACTCTCAGCTCTCTCTCGTGGGCATGGCCCTGCCCGGGCCATGGGCACAACACACAAGCCTGTGTAACCCACCACTACTTATCAATAAAGTAAGGAGCCTCCGAAGAGATATATCATTCACACCCCGCTCTGACCACCTCCCTATCATGACTGAGGGACTGACCACCTCCTATCATGACTGAGGGACTGACCACCTCCTATCATGACTGAGGACTGACCACCTCCTATCATGACTGAGGACTGACCACCTCCTATCATGACCTGAGGGACTGACCACCTCCTATCATGACTGAGGACTGACCACCCCTATCATGACTGAGGACTGACCACCTCCCATCATGACTGAGGGACTAACCACCTCCTATCATGACTGAGGGACTGACCACCTTCTATCATGACTGAGGGACTGACCAC
>NC_091378.1:1494243-1499243 GCF_038502225.1 Cherax quadricarinatus
TACACAGAAAGCTCCTTCTTATGCAGAACATTTCCAGCAAATTAGGTCAGTTTTGTCCCAGGATGCGACTCACACCAGTCGACTAACACCCAGGTACCCATTATTACTGATGGGTGAACATAGACAACAGGTGTAAGGAAACACGCCCAATGTTTCTACTCTCACCAGGAATCGAACCTGGACCCTCACCGTGTGAAGCGAGAGGTTTTGCCACCAGGCCACGGGCCTGGAAGGTATCTGAGGACCTGCTCCCAAACCTATACATTACCATAAAAAATACTGGAGTGAGAGATATGAGTGGAAATGTAAAGTCAACCCAGTGGAAAGCATGGGTGCCGTGGGCACAATAAGAAACCACTGCATCAACATCCGTAGGAGCTGAGAATTCAAACTACTACCAATAGTTATCATAAACACTGTTGGAATAAGTGTAAAAATCTTCAGGAGGAAACTGGATCAGCACCTCCAACATGTGCCAGATCAACTAGGTTGTGATAGATAAGTGAGCCAGTGGGCAGCGAAAACCAACAGCTTTATTGACAAGAGGCCAAACGTCGTCGTAAGCTCCTCTCTGCTATGTGCGGGATATCTGTGTACAGAGACTAAGATACGACTACATTGCTTTCACACAGCTGAGTTACTTAGTTGCTTTAACTCTTATGGCTTAAATAATGAGATATTACAAGGGTCACAATGGAACTAAGTCACCTTGACATTTTTGGGTTATCCTATGTAATCTACACATATGCTGCTATATACAATAATTTTTGTAACTGTATTTATGTGTTTCCTGTATTTACTCCCAGCTTTGCCAAACCTAACCCAACGTCTTAACATTTAATTTTTGTTTAAGTATAGGCAGCCCCCGCTTTGCGGCGTCTCACTAATACAGCGGTTTCGATTATACCCATTCTTCATTTATTAAGATTTCCTACAATAAATACGTGCGGACAGCAGTAACAGCCTGGTTGATCAGGCCCTGATCCACTGGGAGGCCTGGTCGCGGACCGGGCCGTGGGGGCGTTGATCCCTCCCCGGAATACCCTCCAGGTATACCTCTCACTATAAGCTAAGGACGAAAATATTTTAAGGTAAGTAATGTGTGTACTGTACATGATTTTTTTTTACCTAATTTTATTGTTCACTTAATATTTGATAATGTAAACATGTTATCAGGTTTTTTATATGCATTTGAAAGTGAGAAAAACAATATGATTCACTTTACAGCGGTAGTCCAGAAGCTAACCTGCTGTATAAGTGAATCTGGGGCATGCCTAATGTGTACCAATGAAGAAATCCATAACCTAATCAGTAGCCCAGAATCTAACCTGCTGTATGAGTGGGGCCCTACAGTAGCCCAGAACCTAACCTGCTGTATAAGTGGGGCCTTACAGTAGCCCAGAACCTAATCTGCTGTATAAGTGGGGCCCTACAGTAGCCCAGAACCTAATCTGCTGTATAAGTGGGGCCCTACAGTAGCCCAGAACCTAACCTGCTGTATAAGTGGGGCCATACAGTAGCCCAGAACCTAATCTGCTATATAAGTGGGGCCCTACAGTAGCCCAGAACCTAATCTGCTGTATAAGTGGGGCCCTACAGTAGCCCAGAACCTAACCTGCTGTATAAGTGGGGCCCTACAGTAGCCCAGAACCTAACCTGCTGTATAAGTGGGGCCCTACAGTAGCCCAGAACCTAACCTGCTGTATAAGTGGGGCCATACAGTAGCCCAGAACCTAATCTGCTATATAAATGGGGCCCTACAGTAGCCCAGAACCTAATCTGCTGTATAAGTGGGGCCCTACAGTAGCCCAGAACCTAATCTGCTGTATAAGTGGGGCCCTACAGTAGCCCAGAACCTAATCTGCTGTATAAGTGGGGCCCTACAGTAGCCCAGAACCTAATCTGCTGTATAAGTGGGGCCCTACAGTAGCCCAGAACCTAACCTGCTGTATAAGTGGGGCCATACAGTAGCCCAGAACCTAATCTGCTATATAAGTGGGGCCCTACAGTAGCCCAGAACCTAATCTGCTGTATAAGTGGGGCCCTACAGTAGCCCAGAACCTAATCTGCTGTATAAGTGGGGCCCTACAGTAGCCCAGAACCTAATCTGCTGTATAAGTGGGGTCCTACAGTAGCCCAGAACCTAATCTGCTGTATAAGTGGGGGCCCTACAGTAGCCCAGAACCTAATCTGCTGTATAAGTGGGGGCCCTACAGTAGCCCAGAACCTAATCTGCTGTATAAGTGGCAAGAAGAAAAGTATGACAGCGGCTCCGTAATGACAGCAGCGAAGTGACTTCAAGAGCCAAGTCTGGGGCAAAGTGACGTGACTGACGAAGGGAGTCTATATACATAACAAGATACTGGGAACTAAACGAGAGATAGCAAGGAGTAATAGTTGATGAAACAGATCTTGTAAAGCAGCGGAAGACAGCATCATCTGAATAATATCCACACAGCAAGGAGGAAGAGCTGGAGCCATTACGACACCTGGATAAAGAAACCTACAAGAACACCTGGATAATTAGGGTTGGGGCCATGAACACACCTGGATAAAGCCTACAGTCACTAACACACTTGGATAAGAAAGGGCTACAGTCACTAACACACCTGGATAACAAAGGGCTACAGTCACTAACACACCTGGGTAAGTAGAATTGGAGCCACTTACACACCTGGATAAGAAAAGGCTAAAGCCAATAACACACCTGGATAAGTAGAATTAGAGCTACTTACACACCTGGTTAAGTAGAATTAGAGCTACTTACACACCTGGTTAAGTAGAATTAGAGCTGTGTACGAATGGTATATAATACCGACAAGATGAGAGTAAGACACATGTGCAACATCTGGGTATCTTTATTGTAGACGTTTCGCCATCCAGTGGCTTTATCAATACAAATTCCAGGACATAACTTGAAGACAGTAGAACTATGTACAGAAGATCTTCTGTACATAGTTCTACTGTCTTCAAGTTATGTCCTGGAATTTGTATTGATAAAGCCACTGGATGGCGAAACGTCTACAATAAAGATACCCAGATGTTGCACATGTGTCTTACTCTCAGAATTAGAGCTACTTACACACCTGGTTAAGTAGAATTAGAGCTACTTACACACCTGGATAAGTAGAATTAGAGCTACTTACACACCTGGATAAGTAGAATTAGAGCTACTTACACACCTGGATAAGTAGTATTAGAGCTACTTACACACCTGGACAAGAAAAGGCTAAAGCTACTAAAACACATGGATACGATGAATGCTGTGGGAGCTGATGAACAACCTCAATGAGCATTATGGACAACTGCCAGGCAAGAACCAGGGGCGGATATACTATGACCTCCAGCTAGTCACTAGCAACAACTACCAGGCAAGAACCAGGGGGCGGATATACTATGACCTCCAGCTAGTCACTAGCGACAACTACCAGGCAAGAACCAGGGGCGGATATACTATGACCTCCAGCTAGTCACTAGCGACAACTACCAGGCAAGAACCAGGGGCGGATATACTATGACCTCCAGCTAGTCACTAGCGACAACTACCAGGCAAGAACCAGGGGCGGATATACTATGACCTCCAGCTAGTCACTAGCGACAACTACCAGGCAAGAACCAGGGGCGGATATACTATGACCTCCAGCTAGTCACTAGCGACAACTACCAGGCAAGAACCAGGGGCGGATATACTATGACCTCCAGCTAGTCACTAGCGACAACTACCAGGCAAGAACCAGGGTCGGATATACTATGACCTCCAGCTAGTCACTAGCGACAACTACCAGGCAAGAACCAGGGTCGGATATACTATGACCTCCAGCTAGTCACTAGCGACAACTACCAGGCAAGAACCAGGGGCGGATATACTATGACCTCCAGCTAGTCACTAGCGACAACTACCAGGCAAGAACCAGGGGCGGATATACTATGACCTCCAGCTAGTCACTAGCGACAACTACCAGGCAAGAACCAGGGTCGGATATACTATGACCTCCAGCTAGTCACTAGCGACAACTACCAGGCAAGAACCAGGGGCGGATATACTATGACCTCCAGCTAGTCACTAGCGACAACTACCAGGCAAGAACCAGGGTCGGATATACTATGACCTCCAGCTAGTCACTAGCGACAACTACCAGGCAAGAACCAGGGTCGGATATACTATGACCTCCAGCTAGTCACTAGCGACAACTACCAGGCAAGAACCAGGGTCGGATATACTATGACCTCCAGCTAGTCACTAGCGACAACTACCAGGCAAGAACCAGGGGCGGATATACTATGACCTCCAGCTAGTCACTAGCGACAACTACCAGGCAAGAACCAGGGGCGGATATACTATGACCTCCAGCTAGTCACTAGCGACAACTACCAGGCAAGAACCAGGGGCGGATATACTATGAATCTAGTGAAGCTCCAATGTCAGGGCCCCTAATCTCGGAGGGGTCCCAGAAGCCACTTTAGTCTACACTGCTTAAAATTTTTAGGTCTACTGTATGAGAAAGGGTTGCGAAGGAGCCCCCCATAACAGTCCAGGCTTCATGGCCCCAGAAATGTAGGTCCGTCACTGGCAAGAGGCACTATTGTACACACCAGAATCATTAGTAAACATGATGTCTAATATGATATTGCAGAGGTTGGTGGAACAAGGAAGAAGGAAGACATCAGCTACTGAAAACCAGCACGGGTTTAGTAAAGGGCTGCCACTTATGTGACTGGGCTGGGGAGAAAAATTGAACCATATTTTTTAATCTGGTGGAAGGGTAAGCCAGTGGAAGGCCTCGGTCAGATGACCAAAAGCTCCAGCTGTGGCTTATCATATGACTAAGACCAGCGTCAGGAAACGCTTAGTCTTGTGTCCTGACAAACCTTACCTAACCTAACCTGGACTGAAACAAATACACACGGTTATTTGTTCACCACATTACTGTGTATTACAGCCAGAGAGAGATCAAATAAAAGGTGGACTGCATGTTCTTGGACTGCAGGAAAGCCTTATA
>NC_091378.1:1501743-1521743 GCF_038502225.1 Cherax quadricarinatus
TGCTGCTGTTGTTCTTGTTGCTGCTGCTGCTGCTGCTGCTGCTGTTCTTGTTGCTGCTTCTGCTGTTCTTGTTGCTGCTGCTGTTGTTCTTGTTACTGCTGCTGCTGCTCCTCCTGCTCCTGCTGTTGTTCTTGTTGCTGCTGCTGCTGTTGTTCTTGTTGCTGCTGCTGCTATTGTTCTTGTTACTGCTGCTGCTGCTCCTCCTGCTCCTGCTGTTGTTCTTGTTGCTGCTGCTGCTGCTGCTGCTGCTGTTCTTGTTGCTGCTGCTGCTGTTCTTGTTGCTGCTGCTGCTGCTGTTCTTGTTGCTGCTGCTGTTGTTCTTGTTACTGCTGCTGCTGCTCCTCCTGCTCCTGCTGTTGTTCTTGTTGCTGCTGCTGCTGTTGTTCTTATTGTTGCTGCTGCTCGTGCTGTTGTTCTTGTTGCTGCTGCTCCTGCTGTTGTTCTTGTTGCTGCTGCTGCTCCTGCTGTTGTTCTTGTTGCTGCTGCTGGTCCTGCTGTTGTTCTTGTTGCTGCTGTTCCTGCTGTTGTTCTTGTTGCTGCTGGTCCTGCTGTTGTTCTTGTTGCTGCTGCTGGTCCTGCTGTTGTTCTTGTTGCTGCTGCTGGTCCTGCTGTTGTTCTTGTTGATGCTGCTGCTGCTCCTGCTGTTGTTCTTGTTGATGCTGCTGCTGCTCCTGCTGCTGTTCTTGTTGCTGCTGCTAAGTAAGTAAGTAAATTTATTCAGGTATACACAATACAGTTACATAGAATTACCATACATAGCAGCATATGTGTAGAGAACCTAGGATAACCCAAAAAAGTCAGAGTGACTTATTTCCATTGGGGTCCTTTTACCTTATTATTATAGTATAAAGGTTATAATATTTTCTTATAATTCTACAATGAAGATAACATCTTATTATCATACTAAAAAGACTATCTACTACACGAGGGTCATTAAGACTATCTACAATACGAGGGTCATTAATCTCAGTAGTAGTAACCAGTTACCAGTCTCAGTAGTAGTAACCAGTTACCAGTCTCAGTAGTAGTAACCAGTTACCAGTAACCGTCCGTTGACTCAACGACCAACCGTCTCTTGAGTCACGGTCTTTCATATGTGCTGAGCTGACACTATTTCAAAAGACCCACTACTGGGTACTGTGGGCAGTCAGGCAGTCAGGCAGTCAGTGTTAAGAGTGTGAGCAGGCAAGGTAACGGCTGCGGGTTCTCTCCACATATCTACGATTATACGTAATAACAGCCTACGTGAGTATTTCTACCCTAATCCACGTATCGAACTCCCACATGATAAATGGTGTGCAGCGGTGTGGAGCGTGGATTTACGTTTTTAAGGGTAATTCAAGGCGTTAGAAGGCTGTTTGTGTGAGTAGCGCCAGGGTCAAAGGTGAATCTCCAGCCACCAGCCACTACCCTCAAACCTATTGCCTGCAAGCCTGTTGCAGCCGTTTCAAGCTTCCTGGCTTAGTTCGTGTGCTAATTGCTTCAATCTCCGAGGGGTTGACCCGGATTTGCAATTAAGCCAGTCAGTAAGCCAGACTGTGGAAGTGAACGCCAGTCAGCCTATCATCCAGCCTGTCTCCTGTCATCCAACTGCTCTTCCGTGCTTTGTGCATCGTTACACGTCTTCCAGTCATCCATTCTCGTGGGGTAAGCCAGCTAGCCAACCCAGCTTCTAACCCAGCTGAGAGAGAGAAGTAAGCCACGCAGTAAGAAGTAAGCCAAGCTCCTCTGAAGTATTGTTTATATCGCTTTGTGCTTCCTGTTGGATGCTAAGAGTGGTTTTTACCATTCCTGTGGCATAGAGTGGGTTTTTCAAGCCACCTTCGTGGGTGAGTGGGGTGTGCGGCAGACCCCCAGCGTCCCCCCCACCTCTCTCTCCTACCACCCGGGGTGCGCGGCAGTACCCCAGCGAGAGTCACACCCACCACCACCACCAGCCATCCACTCATCTACCTGTGGTTGTTTGCACCCTTGTACCGGGTCCTAGTACTGTTTTGGCTCACATAATTGGTCAAGAGATTGTAGCTGGTGCCAACGAGATAAAGCCAGTTATGTGAGTTCGTCTAGAACGCACATTTCTTCACGACAACAGTGTGAGTGGAGGAGGAAACCCCCCCCCCCCCGCCCCGTCACCAGTACACACCGCCAGCCCACAGGACAACACCTTCTTCCCGTCACCAGTAATCACCCGTCTACTACTCTCGACTTCAGTGATAATTTTTTTTGAGACATTTTCTTGCATTTAAAGATATTTGCGTGTGTGAGACATTTATAGTAAATTGTTTGTGTACTCTAAACCTTGTGTTTTCAGTTTTTCTTTGACTCGTTAATTTTTACAATATTTTTCAGTGTTTTTATTTATCTTATATTTTTTATTCTGTGTTTTTTCTTATGCTACTCCTGTCTCTAGTAAGCATTATTGTGTCGTGTACCAGTCAGTCACCCTGTGTGAAGTGATTCAATATTTTTTTTATTGTATTCTTTCAGCATACCACATTATCCATTTATTTCTATGTGTGTCTTTTTTTTCGTATGCCAACAGTGTCTCATTCCTCTAATTTTTTCGCAGACTGTGTACCATTATTTTTGCCAGCAAATTTTTGTCGTATCAGTCACAGCAAGATTTTGTCGTATCAGTCACAGCAAGATTTTGTTGTATCAGTCACAGCAGGAATTTGTTGTAAGAATAAATTAATACTGTTGTGTGCTCCGTCACTGTAAGTGTTATATTCCCTGTTTTGTTCCTGTGTTTTATTTTTATATTCTTGAACAAATTCACTCTTGATGCAATTTCAATTACTTTTAACGTAAAGTGTTTTCCTTACTCTGGTTGAGTAAATTGTTTTGTCTAATTTACAATTAAGAGTTAAAGTGTTCAATCAGTTTATTTTTTTTTTCTTTATAATTTTAATTCATTATTTTACCTGAGTTTTCCCAGTGACACTTTATTACTGCAGTGATTATTTCTACACTTTATTTTGTTGCACTTGTTCTGAAGTGAATTATTTTGTTGAACTGTTCTGCAGTGAATTATTTTCTTTTATTGCTATTTTTATGATTTATATTTTAATTTTGTCCATGCATTCTTAGAAAATACTTAAATTTCCCAGTTATCAATTTAATATTTTTATTTTATACTTTCACATTGATTTAAAAAAATTTAATTAATTAATTTCTTTATTAGCAAGAGTAAAGACAGCTCATTTTGCATTTAATTCAGTCTCCAGTAATATTTTTACTTGTATATTTCAATGTAATTTTTTTTTCGTGGTCAATAGTCCTTTAAATTGAGTTTTCCTTCCTCTTGCAGTGTATCTTAGATATTAATTTTTTATTATTTCTGCAGAATTAGTTGTATATCTTTTCATTTCAATTCTAGAATTTTATATCATTTTTATTGTTCATTATTTTTGCTTTATTTGTTCTCGTGTTACTTTGCCATTATGTCTCACATACCGTCAAGTGATACTTTAGTGAATGTCGACACTCAGATCTCTCAGGCTATTGCTGCTCCTGTCATCAGTCCTTACATTCCCTTACTGACTGACAGACAATACCTAGCCCTCGAGCAATGTGTTTGTTCTCACAGCTTGTATCTGAGATTTGTTAAAGTGCTGCGAAATGTGAAGTTCAGATTAAGTTCCTATAGATCCGTGAATTACTTATTAACGTAGCCGAGCGGTCAGGCACTAGTAATACTGTCACTCCTGTCTGGACTCCAGCCACAATATCATGCACGCAGGATAGTGCTCTACTATCCTTGCGATGGCGACTTGTTCAAGTATTCGTTCCTTCCCAGGGGACGCTTTGAGAAGAACTTTACTTGCAACGAGTTATGCCATCTCTTGCTGATGCCACAAGCCGTGCAGAAAGACGTTTCTGTGGCTAGTGTGCTCACTTGAGTGTTGTTGTTGTCCCTTGTGTTTCAGATTGTGGTCCCATCCTAGTTGACAGTAATCAGTGCATTGTAAGAAGTTATTTCTCGAGTAACTTCCACGTTGTTAAAGTTTGTAAGTGTAGTTTCTTTATAGTCGATACCTCGTGTCACTGTGTGCGACTCAGAATATCAGCATTGTTCACCATGTTCATTTCTTTTCTCCTGTGCTTGTAGTTTGAGATAGTAGATTCGTTCTCCCTTGCTCATATTGTGTGTTATAGCGTTAATTTTTCAACCGGGGGGAGTCATCCACTCCACCGAGTTTGTTCATTCCTCCAGTAAGAAAGAACCGATCCCATGTGGTCTGGTGTGATTCGATTCCTGCTCCAGGAAGATCTTATTCTGACTGTGAAGCCACCAGCTCCCATCAGTGACTTTCTCATGAACCAAGAATTACTGTATCGAACAGCCGAGTTGGGTACTCCAAGCAGAAGAGTATACCAGTTAGTAATTCCACAGTCACTAGTGAATGTAGCCTTACAGCTAGTTCACGATGTACCAGGTGTTGCACACCCTGGTATGGATCGTTCAGTAAAACAAGCCAGATTGAAATACTTTTGGCCTCGTATGGCAACTGATATTTCTGAGTATGTTAAGAAATGTAGTGTCTGCATGCAACATAAAGGCAATGCTAATGGTCCTAATCCAATCCAAGTGTATCCGACTACTAGCGAACCTTGGGAAAGAGTTGCGCTAGATTTGTTAACTAATTTCCGATGTTCCCTCCAAGGCAACAAACATCTGTGTGTTGTGGTAGACCATTTCACCAGATATTGTGAGTTAGTTCCTATTGCAGATAAGACTGCCGAGACAGTAGCTAAAGCGTTTAAAGAACGCATTATCTGCAGGCATACCACTCCTAAGTCCCTAGTAACAGATAACGGAGGTGAATTCTGTAATGAAATTCTTGAAAATTTGTGTACCTTGTACAAGATCAGTAAATCCACCATTGTTCCTCATCATCCTGCCAGCAATGGGTTAGCGGAACGAACCAATAAGAAAGTACTTGATGTCTTGAGAGCTACTATCAATCCCAACAGTGAAACTTGGGATGAAGTTATACCTGATGTGCAGTGTGCTATAAATTCTGCTTACAATGTTTCTATAGGTGACACTCCACATTATGCATTGTATGGTGTAGATAAACGTTTGCCTTATGAGTTGTTATATTCTAATCCGAAACCAAATTACAACCCTGATGATTTCATAGCAACTCGTACCAGCTTAGCTCAAAGTGTTTTTAGAAGAATCCGTGAAACACTTCATAAATCAACAGCTGAATTCACAAGAGTCGCAAACACTCGATCAAAGCCATCCAAAATCAAAGTTGGATCATATGAAGTTAGTATGTGATGATAATGATGTTCCAACCCAGACTAATGTGACAGACTCTGACAATCCTCCTGATCCTGTACTCTCTTCCTCTGATACTCAGTCAGACGATCAACCTGAATGTCGTTATTCCCTACGTACACGACAGGTACTGAGAAATCCTCAAGTATCATTTGTAACTTCCAATTCAGATTTGCCTCAAATACAGCATGAGTTAGCCAATGCTACAGAGTTTGATCCCCCTAGAGATGACACCCATTCTGCATATGCCAATCTTACCCTAGCAGAGTTGGGGTTAAATGTAAATAACCTGTATAGATGAATAATTACAGTATCAACTTATCAGTATTCAAGAATTTTTTTTTTTGTGTTCATGTTCTCTCCGCATTCTGAGAGTTAACAGTCTAGATTTGCGTGCACCGAATCTGCCTTTCTGTTAAACACTCTTTCTTTGTATATATTCCTTCCTCAGAATCCGTAGATCACACGAATACAGATCGATCGATCAAAATTTTTGTTTTTATCACTTGTAATCTCAACATTGAGTTCGTTGTTCATTTGTTGAGTTTTAAGTTGTACTATAGTATACCTTGTATTGCATTACAGTTTCAGTTATGTAAGCTTTCATTCCAATGTTCTACTTATGTATCTATAATGTTTAATGTTGTGTACTTTGACATTGTATAGAATCAGCCCAAGCCGTGTACCTGCCATCTCTAGTTTGTATTAGTTGTATGTCGGGACGACATACGTTAGCGTCGCCGAGCTCTCAGTAGTAGTAACCAGTTACCAGTCTCAGTAGTAGTAACCAGTTACCAGTCTCAGTAGTAGTAACCAGTTACCAGTAACCGTCCGTTGACTCAACGACCAACCGTCTCTTGAGTCACGGTCTTTCATATGTGCTGAGCTGACACTATTTCAAAAGACCCACTACTGGGTACTGTGGGCAGTCAGGCAGTCAGTGTTAAGAGTGTGAGCAGGCAAGGTAACGGCTGCGGGTTCTCTCCACATATCTACGATTATACGTAATAACAGCCTACGTGAGTATTTCTACCCTAATCCACGTATCGAACTCCCACATGATATTAAGACTATCTACTACCCGAGGGTCATTACGACTATCTACAATACGAGGGTGATTACTAGGGATAAGGTAAAATTTACACGTATTTTAGCTAAAAAATAGAAAATCATTCCCCTCCCTTTCTGTTGCTTCATTCATCAGACACTTTTTGGCAGTCTTCTTGAACTGGTTCAAGCTATGACTGGCCTTGACATTTGTGGGTAGTCTGTTCCATTCCTTTATTGCTGTACAATAAAAGGTGTTTGAAGCCTGGCCACTGACTGTGGGTACTACAAAGTTGTGCTCTCTCCCCCTAGTACTATGATTGCTTTGGTTCCCAACCTTGACAAAATTGACAGCAAGATGTTCTGGACATTGTTCGTGAGCAATTTTGTAAACATGATTTAGCTTCAGTTGTTTTACTCTGTCTTCAACATTCAGCATATCCAACTGCTGTAATTCATCCTGGCCTACATGTTCTCTTGGTCCCAGCCCCAGGATGAATCTTACGATTTTGTTCTGGGTGATTTGCAGTCTATCTTTCAGTTTTTTGTCAAGGCAGAGTACCAAGAAGAGCAAGCGTAATCCATATGGCATTGTATAAGGGCTAGACATAGGGTCCTGCGAGCCTCAGTAGGTAGACACTGTGCTTGTCTATACAGGAACTTCAGCCTGGCATTCGCTTTCTTTACTACACTGTTCCCTATCAATTCTCCTGACATGCATGGGTCAAAGGGGATTCCCAGATATTTAACTGATGAAACCAAAGTGATGGACTCCCCATTACACTGAACATTAAAATTATTTACCCTTCTCAGTTTATGTTTCGTTCCCCCCTCAAGGAAGGTTCCTTGATGTTGGTGAGGGGCTCTTGATTTAGGGAATTGGATCTGTGCTCCAGTTCCCCAAATTAAGCCTGAATGCCTTCCACATCCCCCCCCCAGGCGCTGTATAATCCTCCGGGTTTAGCGCTTCCCCCTTGATTGTAATACCCCTCAAGGAAGGTTCCTTGATGTTGGTGAGGGGCTCTTGATTTAGGGAATTGGATCTGTGCTCCAGTTCCCCGAATTAAGCCTGAATGCCTTCCACATCCCCCCCCCCAGGCGCTGTATAATCCTCCGGGTTTAGCGCTTCCCCCTTGATTATAATAATAATAATAATAATGTAATAATAATAATAATATGTTTCGTGCCAAAGAGAATGGCTTCAGTTTTCCCGAGGTGTAATGATAGTTTGTTGTCTACTAACCATTTGCTGCAGGACTCCAGTTCCAGTATTAAAACATTAGCAATATCTTGTGGGTCTTTACCTGTCACTAACAGAGCACTGTCATCTGCATACAGTAGGAGTTTGCACTTGACACTGATAGGCATATCATTGACATAACATAAGAATAGTAAGGGACCCAGAATACTACCTTGGGGAACTCCACATGTTATCGGCAGGGGTTCTGATTCCGTTTTGTTGATTTTGACTATTTGTCTCCTGTTGCTAAGGTAGGACTTAAACCAGTCTACAGAACCTATACCGATAGCTTGAAGTTTCTTACATAATATATTGTGGTTGACAGTATCGAAGGCCTTTTGCAGGTCTAAGGTTACCATACCTATGAGGTTCCCTTTTGACATTTCAGTTCTCAGGTAATCCATCAGATTAATAAGGGAGGTATCGGTTGAGTAGGATCTTCTAAAGCCCGATTGATAGCTATGGAGAATGCTGTTGTCATTAAGGTACTTAACTACTTGAGAATACACCGCCCTCTCTAGAATTTTAGATATTATACTGAGTATACTAACAGGTCTATAGTTGCTTACATCAGACCTATTATTTTTCTTGAAGATAGGAGTAACTATGGCCTCCTTGAACCCCTCCGGTACGGTATTAGTGGTGATTGATAGATTGATTATGTGAGCAATAGGGATTGACAGTTCAAAAGCACCATCTTTTAGGAACTTAGACGGGATGTTATCAGGGCCTGTGCTCTTAGTTGGGTTTAACCTGCTTAGTTCTTTTTGAATGAAGTCATGAGATACACTTACTAGTTGACAACTGTTTGGGGTTACCCCTTTATTGGTATAGTATGTTTGAAACTTATCAGAATCTGTGTTAAAGGTATTTGATGCAGCTGGTAGTTTACTTACTAGTGTTAATGCAACAGATGTGTAGTAGGAATTAAAGCAATTTGCCACCTTAGATGTTTCGTGGCATACCTCATTATCGATAGTGAGTACTATGTTAGACCTATCTACTGGCTTATGGCTATACCCCAACTGTTTTAGTTGTTGCCAGAGCTTTCTGGGGTTATGCTTATATTCTTCAATTTTTGAGCAATAGTGCTTTGCCTTTGCTCCTTTTATAAGCCTCTGTACTCTGTTCCTCACCCTTTGGAATTCATTTAGTGCTGCAATATCCTGTCTGTTTGCTTTAAATCTTTTTAGCAGCTGGTCTCTGAATTTCATATCTAATATCTCAGTAGTCATCCAGGGTTCAGTTTTTCGTTTAATCCTAACCTCTTTAACTGGTGCAATATTATTAAGAATGGTAGTGAACATTGTTTTGAATTTTTCCCAGGCATCGTTTACGTCCGTGCAACTTGTTATCTCTGTCCAGTCACAATTGTGTAGCCTATTTACCAGTGTTTCTTTACTGTAGTTTCTAGTTGACCTCATTTTTATTGCCCTGTGTAGGCCTATCCTATCCCTAGTGATTTTCCTGGTGCAGTAAATGATGAAATGATCACTAAGACCTGTGGTAATGACGCCTGACTGACTAATGTTCTCAGCGCGGTTGCAAAGTATGTGGTCAATTAGGGTGGCTGAGAACTGTGTGATCCGGGTTGGTTTATTAATTAGTTGGGTGTAGCTATTTAATCCTAGAATTTGCTTATACCTTTTGCATAGCCCGTTATTTTGTTGCTGAAAACAGATATTGAAGTCGCCCAGTATTATTGTTTCGCAATTGTTTTCAACTCCGGACAAGACTCTGGAAAAGTCTTCTAAGAACTGGTCCTGGGTAGGAGGGCGGTAACTAGTTCCTACTAAGATGGGTTTGGTCTTGGGAAGCAGCACTTCAAACCATAGAATCTCCAGTTTATTGTTATTTAAATCAGGTCTTGGGTTGTAAGCTAAGTCATTTCTAATGTAGGCACATACTCCACCACCCTTTCTGTTCCTATCTAAGCGTTTTATATTGTAACCATCTATTTTGACCTCGTCGTCAGTCACCGTATCATCCAACCAAGATTCAGAGATGGTTATAACTGCCGCCCTAATTTTGTTAGCTAGAATCCTAATCTCTGCCAATTTAGGAAGAAGTGATCTTACATTGACATGAATAAAGTGAAGGCCTGTTTTCATGAAACAATCATAATCATCAATATATGGCAATGGGTCATTTGTATTAAAATTAGGTAAATCAATGTCATCACTGCTAAAGGGTAACTGTGCCAAAGTGCATTTGTTACACACAAAATGAATTCTGGCACCGTTGTTATAATTGTACATACATCCATCATGCACCCACCCCTTACACATTTTACATAAGGTGCCTTTTCTGTTTTTCATGCGTACTTTAGTACAGTGTATGCATCTGTTTGGTAGTGTTTGAGATAATGGCTGTATTGTCTCACATTGACCTATGTATGCATTACATATGGAGTTAAGGTTATCATCCCTAGCTACTAGACCGTCATTATTGCCGTCATTTATCTGTCTGTTTTGCCTCTGCACAATAGTTTGAGGTCCTGGATTAATTTGGATATCACCACTTAAGAGCGCTACAATAAGAGCTGTGTGCCATTGTTTTTGTTTGGGTATGCGGTGTTGCCATACCTTGCGGCGATAGTGAGGTTTACTTTTCTGGTAGGATGGCAACTGTTGGGCTTTTACTGTCCAGGGCGCTGTTACTCCATTCACCTTTTCCAACCCCCATGACTGATTTCTTTCTTCATGGAATTGAAGAAGAAATATAAATATAATTATGGCAGCCTGTACCCCTCTAATGCCTGCCATTTTCACTCTTCGCTCTTTTACTCATATACAATAATATTTATTTCTCTTTTCCAGTCCCTAGTACACTTAGTATCTGCTTTAATTACACTGAATTACTAGTAAAATTTCCTCTTCAAAACCCTCTTCACTGCTCACTTTTCCCTTAACTTCACAACACCCTTACATTTAACCCCTTATTCACCCTCCCCTACCCACCTCACTTCACAGTCTGGCTTCACCAATTAACTTCTAACTCCTTTCCATTCTGGTAGACCAGAAAGGTTTAATCAATGGTTTTATCCTTCCAAATCCCCCTCAATTCCATTTATCGGGGGTTGTGTGGTGTTGTTGTCTCCTGACCTGTTTTGCTGACTCAGCCATTTTTAAAACACTGAGGGGAGTAACACCACCTGACTTTCCTTGAGTTTATAGATATATTTGGCTTTTTCTGCTATGATTCTCTCACTGTACACTGGTCAGCTGAATATAGGTCAGCTACTAAAATATTAACCTTGACTATTTAACTATTCACTTCTTTCCCACGACTGGCACTGAGGGATAACCGTCCTATACCTTGGAGTTTTGTACTGTTGATTTGACGATGTCTCCTGTGTTTCCCTCTGGTTAGCACTGGTACAGGTGATATGATGGTGGTACAGATATGATGCTACTGTCAACAGATGAACGTCAGTAAAGATGAGAATTTCACTTCGCTAGTTGTACGTCTGGCAGTAGCTGCTGTTTGAATGCCGGTCAGCCATGTTTAAAGGCTCAAATCTTTCCCTCGTTTGGCACTGACGAAAAAAGTCCTACAGACCTGGCATTTCCTTGGAGATTTAGTTGATCAGGATTTCTGCCATGTTGTCTTCCCGTTAAACACTGGTGCAGTTGATATGGATGTCAGTTATTTCATTTAGTGGAAAACGTCTTGTGTCTGGTTCACGTCTGGCAGCAGGTCTGGTACTTGAATGCCGGTCCCTCTTCTGTCATATTTAGTCCATTTCGTTGTCGTCACCGTCAGTTTTTATGTAACTATAGTTAACTGGTTTGCTGGTCCTGCTGTTGTTCTTGTTGCTGCTGCTGGTCCTGCTGTTGTTCTTGTTGCTGCTGGTCCTGCTGTTGTTCTTGTTGCTGCTGGTCCTGCTATTGTTCTTGTTGCTGCTGCTGGTCCTGCTGTTGTTCTTGTTGCTGCTGCTGTTGTTCTTGTTGATGCTGCTGCTGCTCCTGCTGCTGTTCTTGTTGCTGCTGCTGCTGTTGTTCTTGTTGCTGCTGCTGCTGCTGTTGCTGTTGTTCTTCTTGTTGCTGCTGCTGCTGCTGTTCTTGTTGCTGCTGCTGCTGCTGCTGCTCCTGCTGTTGTTCTTGTTGCTGCTGCTGCTGTTGTTCTTGCTGCTGCTGCTGCTGTTGCTGTTGTTCTTGTTGCTGCTGCTGCTGCTGATGTTCTTGTTGCTGCTGCTGCTGCTCCTGCTGTTGTTCTTGTTGCTGCTCCTGCTGTTGTTCTTGTTGCTGCTCCTGCTGTTGTTCTTGTTGATGCTGCTGCTGTTGTTCTTGTTGCTGCTCCTGCTGTTGTTCTTGTTGATGCTGCTGCTGTTGTTCTTGTTGCTGCTCCTGCTGTTGTTCTTGTTGATGCTGCTGCTGCTCCTGCTGTTGTTCTTGTTGATGCTGCTGTTGCTCCTGCTGTTGTTCTTGTTGCTGCTCCTGCTGTTGTTCTTGTTGATGCTGTTGTTGCTCCTGCTGTTGTTCTTGTTGCTGCTCCTGCTGTTGTTCT
Organism: Cherax quadricarinatus; assembly: GCF_038502225.1. Lineage (NCBI taxonomy): Eukaryota > Metazoa > Arthropoda > Malacostraca > Decapoda > Parastacidae > Cherax > Cherax quadricarinatus. The sequence continues at coordinate 1,513,830 of NC_091378.1, forward strand.
TGTTGCTGCTCCTGCTGTTGTTCTTGTTGCTGCTGCTGGTGTTGTTCTTGTTGCTGCTCCTGCTGTTGTTCTTGTTGTTGCTCCTGCTGTTGTTCTTGTTGCTGCTCCTGCTGTTGTTCTTGTTGTTGCTGCTGCTGTTGTTCTTGTTGCTGCTCCTGCTGTTGTTCTTGTTGCTGCTCCTGCTGTTGTTCTTGTTGCTGCTCCTGCTGTTGTTCTTGTTGCTGCTCCTGCTGTTGTTCTTGTTGATGCTGTTGTTGCTCCTGCTGTTGTTCTTGTTGCTGCTCCTGCTGTTGTTCTTGTTGCTGCTCCTGCTGTTGTTCTTGTTGCTGCTCCTGCTGTTGTTCTTGTTGCTGCTCCTGCTGTTGTTCTTGTTGCTGCTCCTGCTGTTGTTCTTGTTGATGCTGTTGTTGCTCCTGCTGTTGTTCTTGTTGCTGCTCCTGCTGTTGTTCTTGTTGCTGCTCCTGCTGTTGTTCTTGTTGATGTTGCTGCTGCTCCTGCTGTTGTTCTTGTTGCTGCTCCTGCTGTTGTTCTTGTTGATGCTGTTGTTGCTCCTGCTGTTGTTCTTGTTGCTGCTCCTGCTGTTGTTCTTGTTGATGCTGCTGCTGCTCATGCTGTTGTTCTTGTTGCTGCTGCTGCTGTTCTTGTTGATGCTGCTGCTGCTCATGCTGTTGTTCTTGTTGATGCTGCTGCTGTTCCTGCTGTTGTTCTTGTTGATGCTGCTGCTGCTCCTGCTGTTGTTCTTGTTGATGCTGCTGCTGCTCCTGCTGTTGTTCTTGTTGATGCTGCTGCTGCTCCTGCTGTTGTTCTTGATGCTGCTGGTCCTGCTGTTGTTCTTGTTGATGCTGCTGCTGCTCCTGCTGTTGTTCTTGTTGATGCTGCTGCTGCTCCTGCTGTTGTTCTTGTTGATGCTGCTGCTGTTCCTGCTGTTGTTCTTGTTGATGCTGCTGCTGCTCCTGCTGTTGTTCTTGTTGATGCTGCTGCTGCTCCTGCTGTTGTTCTTGTTGATGCTGCTGCTGCTCCTGCTGTTGTTCTTGTTGATGCTGCTGCTGTTCCTGCTGTTGTTCTTGTTGATGCTGCTGCTGCTCCTGCTGTTGTTCTTGTTGATGCTGCTGCTGCTCCTGCTGTTGTTCTTGTTGATGCTGCTGCTGTTCCTGCTGTTGTTCTTGTTGATGCTGCTGCTGCTCCTGCTGTTGTTCTTGTTGATGCTGCTGCTGCTCCTGCTGTTGTTCTTGCTGATGCTGCTGCTGTTGTTCTTGTTGATGCTGCTGCTGCTCCTGCTGTTGTTCTTGTTGATGCTGCTGCTGCTCCTGCTGTTGTTCTTGTTGATGCTGCTGCTGCTCCTGCTGTTGTTCTTGTTGATGCTGCTGCTGCTCCTGCTGTTGTTCTTGTTGATGCTGTTGTTGCTCCTGCTGTTGTTCTTGTTGCTGCTCCTGCTGTTGTTCTTGTTGCTGCTCCTGCTGTTGTTCTTGTTGATGTTGCTGCTGCTCCTGCTGTTGTTCTTGTTGCTGCTCCTGCTGTTGTTCTTGTTGATGCTGTTGTTGCTCCTGCTGTTGTTCTTGTTGCTGCTCCTGCTGTTGTTCTTGTTGATGCTGCTGCTGCTCATGCTGTTGTTCTTGTTGCTGCTGCTGCTGTTCTTGTTGATGCTGCTGCTGCTCATGCTGTTGTTCTTGTTGATGCTGCTGCTGTTCCTGCTGTTGTTCTTGTTGATGCTGCTGCTGCTCCTGCTGTTGTTCTTGTTGATGCTGCTGCTGCTCCTGCTGTTGTTCTTGTTGATGCTGCTGCTGCTCCTGCTGTTGTTCTTGATGCTGCTGGTCCTGCTGTTGTTCTTGTTGATGCTGCTGCTGCTCCTGCTGTTGTTCTTGTTGATGCTGCTGCTGCTCCTGCTGTTGTTCTTGTTGATGCTGCTGCTGTTCCTGCTGTTGTTCTTGTTGATGCTGCTGCTGCTCCTGCTGTTGTTCTTGTTGATGCTGCTGCTGCTCCTGCTGTTGTTCTTGTTGATGCTGCTGCTGCTCCTGCTGTTGTTCTTGTTGATGCTGCTGCTGTTCCTGCTGTTGTTCTTGTTGATGCTGCTGCTGCTCCTGCTGTTGTTCTTGTTGATGCTGCTGCTGCTCCTGCTGTTGTTCTTGTTGATGCTGCTGCTGTTCCTGCTGTTGTTCTTGTTGATGCTGCTGCTGCTCCTGCTGTTGTTCTTGTTGATGCTGCTGCTGCTCCTGCTGTTGTTCTTGCTGATGCTGCTGCTGTTGTTCTTGTTGATGCTGCTGCTGCTCCTGCTGTTGTTCTTGTTGATGCTGCTGCTGCTCCTGCTGTTGTTCTTGTTGATGCTGCTGCTGCTCCTGCTGTTGTTCTTGTTGATGCTGCTGCTGCTCCTGCTGTTGTTCTTGTTGATGCTGCTGCTGCTGTTCTTGTTGATGCTGCTGCTGCTCCTGCTGTTGTTCTTGTTGATGCTGCTGCTGCTGTTCTTGTTGATGCTGCTGCTGCTCCTGCTGTTGTTCTTGTTGATGCTGCTGCTGCTCCTGCTGTTGTTCTTGCTGATGCTGCTGCTGTTGTTCTTGTTGATGCTGCTGCTGCTCCTGCTGTTGTTCTTGTTGATGCTGCTGCTGCTCCTGCTGTTGTTCTTGCTGATGCTGCTGCTGTTGTTCTTGTTGATGCTGCTGCTGCTCCTGCTGTTGTTCTTGTTGATGCTGCTGCTCCTGCTGTTGTTCTTGTTGATGCTGCTGCTGCTCCTGCTGTTGTTCTTGTTGATGCTGCTGCTGTTCCTGCTGTTGTTCTTGTTGATGCTGCTGCTGCTCCTGCTGTTGTTCTTGTTGATGCTGCTGCTGCTCCTGCTGTTGTTCTTGTTGATGCTGCTGCTGTTCCTGCTGTTGTTCTTGTTGCTGCTGCTGCTGTTCCTGCTGTTGTTCTTGTTGATGCTGCTGCTGTTCCTGCTGTTGTTCTTGTTGATGCTGCTGCTGCTCCTGCTGTTGTTCTTGTTGATGCTGCTGCTGCTCCTGCTGTTGTTCTTGTTGATGCTGCTGCTGCTCCTGCTGTTGTTCTTGTTGCTGCTGCTGCTGCTCCTGCTGTTGTTCTTGTTGATGCTGCTGCTGCTCCTGCTGTTGTTCTTGTTGATGCTGCTGCTGCTCCTGCTGTTGTTCTTGTTGATGCTGCTGCTGTTGTTCTTGTTGATGCTGCTGCTGCTCCTGCTGTTGTTCTTGTTGATGCTGCTGCTGCTCCTGCTGTTGTTCTTGTTGATGCTGCTGCTGCTCCTGCTGTTGTTCTTGTTGATGCTGCTGCTGCTCCTGCTGTTGTTCTTGTTGATGCTGCTGCTGTTCCTGCTGTTGTTCTTGTTGCTGCTGCTGCTGCTGTTGTTCTTGTTGCTGCTGCTGCTGCTGTTGTTCTTGTTGATGCTGCTGCTGCTGTTGTTCTTGTTGATGCTGCTGCTGCTGCTGTTGTTCTTGTTGATGCTGCTGCTGCTCCTGCTGTTGTTCTTGTTGCTGCTGCTGCTGCTCCTGCTGTTGTTCTTGTTGATGCTGCTGCTGTTGTTCTTGTTGATGCTGCTGCTGTTCCTGCTGTTGTTCTTGATGCTGCTGGTCCTGCTGTTGTTCTTGTTGATGCTGCTGCTGCTCCTGCTGTTGTTCTTGTTGATGCTGCTGCTGCTCCTGCTGTTGTTCTTGTTGCTGCTGCTGCTGTTGTTCTTGATGCTGCTGGTCCTGCTGTTGTTCTTGTTGATGCTGCTGCTGCTCCTGCTGTTGTTCTTGTTGATGCTGCTGCTGTTGTTGTTGTTGATGCTGCTGCTGTTCCTGCTGATGGCTGGAGGTTATATTGGCAGTGGTGGCGTTAATAATGTATATAAATGTGCATGGCTGCAGCAGAAACATCTTTAACAGCAACAGCATCACCAGCACCAGCAACAGCTTTACCAACAACAGCATCACCGACAATAGGGATACAAGCAGCAACACCATTACACATAATGTACAAAATGCAGTGAGAATTACCCCCTCAATCAGGCATAAATTATTTACAAGACCAGGCTCTTAATTACGAGCTGAGGTGACCCCAGCCCAGGTAATTAGTACCTACCTGTACACACAAGACTTTCTCTCTACACCTCACTAGACGTGACATATTAACATCACTAACCTGTCTTCACCTCACTAGAGGCGACACAGTAACCTCACGCGACTTCATGCAAAGCTCCCGATGCAAGTTCCTCGGCTGGTAGGACCTAAACACTGTCCTTGTCTTCTGTGATGCACATACGGGGGTAAAATCTTTCTTCTTCTTGTGGCATCATTGAGAGAAAACATAATTCAGGTGGGCACAAGGTGGCATCTATTATGTACCTTGCTGACACAGTCCTAGTGTTGAGAGCAAAAGCCGCTGTGGTGGAGGAAGATGAGGTCCGTGGGAGACTGTCCGTGACCCCAGGTGATGTACGTATCTCCCCCAGGAAGACAAGAGACCCCAGGTGTTGTACACATCACCCCCGGTAAGACAAGAGACCCCAGGTGTTGTACACATCACTCCCAGGAAGACAAGAGACACCAGGTGTTGTACACATCGCCCCCAGGAAGACAAGAGACCCCAGGTGTTGTATACATCACCCCAGGAAGACAAGAGACCCCAGGTGTTGTACACATCAACCCCAGGAAGACAAGAGACCCCAGGTGTTGTATACATCAACCCCAGGTATTGTATACATCACCTCCAGGAAGACAAGAGACCCCAGGTGTTGTACACATCACCCCAGGAAGACAAGAGACCCCAGGTGTTGTACACATCACCCCAGGAAGACAAGAGACCCCAGGTTTTGTACACATCACCCCAGGAAGACAAGAGACCCCAGATGTTATACACATCACCCCCAGGAAGACAAGAGACCCCAGATGTTATACACATCACCCCCAGGAAGACAAGAGACCCCAGGTGTTGTATACATCACCCCCGGTAAGACAAGAGACCCCAGGTGTTGTACACATCACCCCCAGGAAGACAAGAGACCCCAGGTGTTGTATACATCACCCCCAGGAAGACAAGAGACCCCAGGTGTTGTATACATCAACCCCAGGAAGACAAGAGACCCCAGGTGTTGTATACATCAACCCCAGGAAGACAAGAGACCCCAGGTGTTGTATACATCAACCCCAGGAAAACAAGAGACCCCAGGTGTTGTACACATCACCCCCAGGAAGACAAGAGACCCCAGGTGTTGTATACATCAACCCCAGGAAGACAAGAGACCCCAGGTGTTGTATACATCAACCCCAGGAAGACAAGAGACCCCAGGTGTTGTATACATCAACCCCAGGAAGACAAGAGACCCCAGGTGTTGTATACATCAACCCCAGGAAAACAAGAGACCCCAGGTGTTGTACACATCACCCCCAGGAAGACAAGAGACCCCAGGTGTTGTATACATCAACCCCAGGAAGACAAGAGACCCCAGGTGTTGTATACATCAACCCCAGGAAAACAAGAGACCCCAGGTGTTGTACACATCACCCCCAGGAAGACAAGAGACCCCAGGTGTTGTATACATCAACCCCAGGAAGACAAGAGACCCCAGGTGTTGTATACATCAACCCCAGGAAGACAAGAGACCCCAGGTGTTGTATACATCAACCCCAGGAAGACAAGAGACCCCAGGTGTTGTATACATCAACCCCAGGAAAACAAGAGACCCCAGGTGTTGTACACATCACTCCCAGGAAGACAAGAGACCCCAGGTGTTGTATACATCAACCCCAGGAAGACAAGAGACCCCAGGTGTTGTATACATCAACCCCAGGAAGACAAGAGACCCCAGGTGTTGTACACATCAACCCCAGGAAGACAAGAGACCCCAGGTGTTGTATACATCAACCCCAGGAAGACAAGAGACCCCAGGTGTTGTATACATCAACCCCAGGAAAACAAGAGACCCCAGGTGTTGTATACATCAACCCCAGGAAAACAAGAGACCCCAGGTGTTGTACACATCACCCCCAGGAAGACAAGAGACCCCAGGTGTTGTATACATCAACCCCAGGAAGACAAGAGACCCCAGGTGTTGTATACATCAACCCCAGGAAGACAAGAGACCCCAGGTGTTGTATACATCAACCCCAGGAAGACAAGAGACCCCAGGTGTTGTATACATCAACCCCAGGAAGACAAGAGACCCCAGGTGTTGTATACATCAACCCCAGGAAGACAAGAGACCCCAGGTGTTGTATACATCAACCCCAGGAAAACAAGAGACCCCAGGTGTTGTATACATCAACCCCAGGAAGACAAGAGACCCCAGATGTTGTACACATCACCCCCAGGAAGACAAGAGACCCCAGGTGTTGTATACATCAACCCCAGGAAGACAAGAGACCCCAGGTGTTGTATACATCAACCCCAGGAAGACAAGAGACCCCAGGTGTTGTATACATCAACCCCAGGAAAACAAGAGACCCCAGGTGTTGTACACATCACCCCCAGGAAGACAAGAGACCCCAGGTGTTGTATACATCAACCCCAGGAAGACAAGAGACCCCAGGTGTTGTATACATCAACCCCAGGAAGACAAGAGACCCCAGGTGTTGTATACATCAACCCCAGGAAGACAAGAGACCCCAGGTGTTGTATACATCAACCCCAGGAAGACAAGAGACCCCAGGTGTTGTATACATCAACCCCAGGAAGACAAGAGACCCCAGGTGTTGTATACATCAACCCCAGGAAGACAAGAGACCCCAGGTGTTGTATACATCAACCCCAGGAAGACAAGAGACCCCAGGTGTTGTATACATCAACCCCAGGAAGACAAGAGACCCCAGGTGTTGTATACATCAACCCCAGGAAGACAAGAGACCCCAGGTGTTGTATACATCAACCCCAGGAAGACAAGAGACCCCAGGTGTTGTATACATCAACCCCAGGAAGACAAGAGACCCCAGGTGTTGTATACATCAACCCCAGGAAGACAAGAGACCCCAGGTGTTGTATACATCAACCCCAGGAAGACAAGAGACCCCAGGTGTTGTATACATCAACCCCAGGAAGACAAGAGACCCCAGGTGTTGTATACATCAACCCCAGGAAGACAAGAGACCCCAGGTGTTGTATACATCAACCCCAGGAAGACAAGAGACCCCAGGTGTTGTATACATCAACCCCAGGAAGACAAGAGACCCCAGGTGTTGTATACATCAACCCCAGGAAGACAAGAGACCCCAGGTGTTGTATACATCAACCCCAGGAAGACAAGAGACCCCAGGTGTTGTATACATCAACCCCAGGAAGACAAGAGACCCCAGGTGTTGTATACATCAACCCCAGGAAGACAAGAGACCCCAGGTGTTGTATACATCAACCCCAGGAAGACAAGAGACCCCAGGTGTTGTACACATCACTCCCAGGAAGACAAGAGACCCCAGGTGTTGTATACATCACCCCAGGAAGACAAGAGACCCCAGGTGTTGTACACATCACTCCCAGGAAGACAAGAGACACCAGGTGTTGTACACATCGCCCCCAGGAAGACAAGAGACCCCAGGTGTTGTATACATCACCCCAGGAAGACAAGAGACCCCAGGTGTTGTATACATCACCCCAGGAAGACAAGAGACCCCAGGTGTTGTATACATCACCCCAGGAAGACAAGAGACCCCAGGTGTTGTACACATCAACCCCAGTAAGACAAGAGACCCCAGGTGTTGTATACATCACCCCCAGGTATTGTATACATCACCTCCAGGAAGACAAGAGACCCCAGGTGTTGTACACATCACCCCAGGAAGACAAGAGACCCCAGGTGTTGTACACATCACCCCCGGTAAGACAAGAGACCCCAGGTGTTGTACACATCACCCCCAGGAAGACAAGAGACCCCAGGTGTTGTACACATCACCCCCGGTAAGACAAGAGACCCCAGGTGTTGTATACATCACCCCAGGAAGACAAGAG
>NC_091378.1:1524243-1639243 GCF_038502225.1 Cherax quadricarinatus
CAACACTGCCTCAGCACCACCCACCACTACCATCACCAACACTGCCTCAGCACCACCCACCACTACCATCACCAACACTGCCTCAGCACCACCCACCACTACCATCACCAACACTGCCTCAGCACCACCCACCACTACCATCACCAACACTGCCTCAGCACCACCCACCACTACCATCACCAACACTGCCTCAGCACCACCCACCACTACCATCACCAACACTCCTGGCAAGTAAGTTTATTCAGGTATACACAGATACAGTTACCCCACAGATAAAGACGCTCTGAGCACACATCTGCCTGGACAGAACACACCTGCAGAACTCCATTACCACGACATTTACCTCTTCAAACTGCGAAGTCATAACAATAAAAACTTGTTCAGTTTATCTCTGTATTATGTCACTCTGTCTTACTTTTTTGAGTTATCCCAGGTAATTCACACTACTGTAAGATAACTGTACTTACGTGTACATGTACCTAAATAAAATATACTCTAAATAAACTTACCAACCTACATCCTTATTACTGTTCAAAACATACTCCTGTGTGCACCCATCTATCACATAATGGTTGCAGGAATCAACGGTCCCAGACCAGGCCTCCGAAACTTGAACACAAATATTACAGAAATAAGAACAACTGTACCATACACATTCCTGTATCATCCATAATGGTGGACACATTTAACATGTTCTAAAAAGTGGCTACAATAACAACCATAATTTTTAAAGGGGTGCACCGGTAAGCCAGCGGAAGGCCTCGGACAGATGACCAAAAGCTCCAGTGGTAGGTCATCATATGACTAAGACTCGCGTCAGGAAACACTTGTCCTGTTTCCTGACGAACCTGACCTAACGTAATACGTTCTATGAAAAAAAAATCTTCATTACTGCCGTTCTTACCATAAAGAGACAGTATAATAACATACGTGATATGTCAAGATATCTTATTAATGAAAATAAGATACCACATATACTAAGCAAATTTCCTTAATTCGTTTGTAACAGATAAGTGAACTGTAGATACAAATCCAGATGTACTCCTGTAAACCCTCTTGAAGGCCTAGTTCCTAGGCCTATTGTGTACCCATATGCTCTTGCACTACCATCCATAGGATGGATATGATGTACACAATAAACTAGCCACTACCATCCACAGGATGGATATGAGGTACACAATAAACTAGCCACTACCATCCACAGGATGGATATGAGGTACACAATAAACTAGCCACTACCATCCACAGGATGGATATGAGGTACACAATAAACTAGCCACTACCATCCACAGGATGGATATGAGGTACACAATAAACTAGCCACTACCATCCACAGGATGGATATGAGGTACACAATAAACTAGCCACTACCATCCACAGGATGGATATGAGGTACACAATAAACTAGCCACTACCATCCACAGGATGGATATGAGGTACACAATAAACTAGCCACTACCATCCACAGGATGGATATGAGGTACACAATAAACTAGCCACTACATCCACAGGATGGATATGAGGTACACAATAAACTAGCCACTACCATCCACAGGATGGATATGATATACACAATAAACTAGCCACTACCATCCACAGGATGGATATGAGGTACACAATAAACTAGCCACTACCATCCACAGGATGGATATGATGTACACAATAAACTAGCCACTACCATCCACAGGATGGATATGATGTACACAATAAACTAGCCACTACCATCCACAGGATGGTGAGTACGTACACAATAAACTAGACACTACCATCCACAGGATGGTGAGTACGTACACAATAAACTAGCCACTACCATCCACAGGATAGTGAGTACGTACACAATAAACTAGCCACTACCATCCACAGGATAGTGAGTACGTACACAATAAACTAGCCACTACCATCCACAGGATAGTGAGTACGTACACAATAAACTAGCCACTACCATCCACAGGATGGTGAGTACGTACACAATAAACTAGTCACTACCATCCACAGGATGGTGAGTACGTACACAATAAACTAGCCACTACCATCCACAGGATGGTGAGTACGTACACAATAAACTAGCCACTACCATCCACAGGATGGTGAGTACGTACACAATAAACTAGCCACTACCATCCACAGGATGGTGAGTACGTACACAATAAACTAGCCACTACCATCCACAGGATAGTGAGTACGTACACAATAAACTAGCCACTACCATCCACAGGATGGTGAGTACGTACACAATAAACTAGCCACTACCATCCACAGGATGGTGAGTACGTACACAATAAACTAGCCACTACCATCCACAGGATGGTGAGTACGTACACAATAAACTAGCCACTACCATCCACAGGATGGTGAGTACGTACACAATAAACTAGCCACTTCGGTGGCAAAATCTAATGTTACCTTGTATTCCTATGGTTCTAGACTTACTTGACCAACACGTATTACGAATCATGCAAAACAGCAGTGTAGATTAAATATAATTAGAAATTCGTAGATTTTCATGCCATTCTACATGCTTGCGAGACAGAAAGATAAGTAATTGTGACTTTCAGATCAATATCTTTGAGAGACGTTTTGATTATGTTTGAGAGTTTTGAGAGCTTTCTGGTGAGAGCTGAGACAGCATTATGTGCTGTTGCCTGAACCTGCACAGCAGCTGCCTACCTGCTACACCAGACATTAATTACCACTTCTCGTCACCTAGTTGCTACACTTGCTCCACCTGGCGTCATTCTGAATTTGCAGCTGCCCCAGCCTCTGTCCCTAGCACCTAGTTCCTAGCCCCCAGCCTTTAGAACAGACACAGGACATAGCAGACTTTATTAATGTGACGTTTCACTCTACATAGAGCTTTTAGATGTTTCGCTCTAGAGTGAAACGTTGTCACAATACCTTCTGTACCTGCCTTTCCTTCACTTTCTGCAGTGCAACACCTACCCTGTTTGCGGCTACAGCAGACACCACCCAGCCTGTCTGCAGCTATAGCAGACACTACCCAACCTGTTTGCATCTACAGCAAACACCGCCCAGAATGTCTGCAGCTACAGCAGACACCACCCAGCCTGCCTGCAGCTATAGCAGACACTACCCAACCTGTCTGCATCTACAGCAAACGCCGCCCAGAATGTCTGCAGCTATAGCAGATACCACCCAGCCTGTCTGCTGTTACACCAGACACCACCCAGCCTGTCTGCAGCTACAGGAGACACCACCCAGCCTGTCTGCATCTACAGCAAACACCGCCCAGAATGTCTGCAGCTACAGCAGATACCACCCAGTCTGTCTGCAGCTACAGCAGACACCACCCAGCCTGTCTGCAGTTACAGCAGACACCTCCCAGAATGTCTGCAGCTACAGGAGACACCACCCAGCCTGTCTGCAGTTACAGTAGACACCGCCCAGACTGTCTACCAGTAGAGCAGACACTGCCCAGGTCATCTCCCACAATGGGTCAGTGTTCAGTCATCCCTACCATACCCTACGACCCACACTCTACGACCCACAACCTACGACCCACAACCTACGACCCACACCCTACAACCCACACCCTGAGACCCACGCACACACACACACACACACACACACACACAAGTCACACGAGAGAATACACAAGTCTGGACTGATCACGTCAAAACTACTAATACTGTCAGCAGTATTACTATCGTATGTATTAGACTGAAGAGAATCTTGTGCAGCCGAAACGTTTCGTCACTATAAATACCCAGTGTGTCACATTCATAATTAAAGACACCTAGGTGTTGCACATGTGTCTTATTCATCAATTTATCGGTATTGTATAATATTAATATTATACACAATCCTTCCTAATGCACTACAACAAGCGCTGTGTTTACGAAGTTGTATAACGCAAATCCCACAGTCCCAGACGCTAATAAATGAATGAATAATGTAAGGAAGGCCATTCTAGTCATGGGGTCACGAATGACAAACTAAATACTAGACACATACTAGCATCCTCCGCCCCATCCCTCGGCATACCTGCTCATCCTTCGTCAGCTCTACTAGCTCCCGTGGACCGGCTCACAGCAAAAGCATACCGGGTTCGATCACCCGGGGAAACATGTGGACATCGTTCATCTGTTTTAGCGATGTTAGCCGGCTGCTGAGGGTGTTAACCTGTCACAAGTTGCTATGCAAATATGTGACACTGGTATGGAAATGATGTGAGAACTAGCACTGGTGCAGCAGCGAAAAAACACCTTTGTTTTCTTATTATCGTCCCAAACTTACTTTGTAAGGAATTTCTTGGGTCTTGTTGTGTTAGAATGATGAGCTGATGTAGGTAGCAGTTCTTAGCTTGTAAATAAAGTTAGTAACCTTAACCTAACCTTGTAAAACACTGTGTGAGAGAGAGAGAGAGAGAGAGAGAGAGAGAGAGAGAGAGAGAGAGAGAGAGAGAGAGAGAGAGAGAGAGAGAGAGAGAGAGAGAGAATGCTACACACATTAGCATCAGGAGGGCGGCTACGCACTTACCATAGCAACGGAGTGGAACTTGAGGAATTCCGTCTGTTGACGGGTGATGCCTGTCAGGGTGTCAGCCAGAGTCTGGTGACGGGCCAGCGTCTCCTCTCCACGACCCAGCAACCATGCTACCACCTGTCAACCAAACCGTTCTTATATTACACACGTTAAAGCCCTTAATTATACTATACACTTCGGGCAGACACCCGCTACATTAACAATTATACACAGACAATAATAATAATAATAATAACAATAATAATAATAATAATAATAATAATATCTTTATAACTACAAGTACATGTACAAGGTATACAGACCATAGCTGACATCAATGGCATACTACTATATAGAAAGTCCCTTATTATGCTGAGCATTTCCCGCAAATTAGGTCAATTTTATCCCAGGATGCGACCTACACCAGTCCACTAACACCCAGGTACCTATTTTACTCTTAGGTGAGCATGGAAAGCAGGTGTCTTAAGGAAACACGTGCTAATGTTCCCACCCGTACCGGGAATCGAACCACGGACCTCAGTGAGTGAGCTGAGTGCGCTACGTAATTACACTATGTACGATAATTGTACTTATGAGTATCTGTGCCACACCAAGAATTATACATCATTATAATCACGTATAATCGCGCCACCCCACCTTTAACACCACTGGAAAGGTACACAACATTAATATAGCCAGTCTGACTTTCTTAGATTATTTTAAGTTACTAAATTATATCTCCAGACTTTTCTACCAATATATGTCTTTATAACAGTTATTAACAAGGTGAGTACAAATAGGAAGCGCGTCTGTCTGGCGCTCAGCAGACGGAGGATCAAGCCTCCACGTCATGCGCTGAATGATCCCCATGGATTTAGCGCTTAACATAAATTATAAGTAAGTAAGTAAGTTTATTCAGGTATACACAAATACAGTTACATAGAATTATCATACATAGCAGCATATGTGTGGAGAACCTGGGATAACCCAAAAAAGTCAGACAGAGTGACTTATTTCCATTGGGGTCCTTTGACTAAATACTAAATACTAACAGTTATTTATTTTCTGCAACAAGTGTATGACTGTGTAATAATACTCTGTTCAACCATATATATATTGATCAAGAATTAAGATTAACTTTTCACCACATTATACGATATTTATATTATCTCTCAGTCCACAGTAGGATTCGAACCTGTAAACTCGGCAACAGAGTACACAGTACTTTAGCCACACTCACGAATCTGGAGTCTGGCTGTGTGGATAAGGTACTGTGTATTATATCGTTGTGGACCGAGAGATAATGTTTGTATATAATTTCGCCCGTTTTCGAATTGTTAAGCAACACACGACATACACACTGAGAGGTGTACTTCTCTGTGTATATACACTATGAGCTAAATACCTATTTTAATGTATAAAGGATTCTGGTCGTGAAAAAAAGTTAGGTACAGCGTTAATGATCACTTGGGTTTTAAACCTAACTAACCCCACCAAGGTAGTGTGATATTCTTTCCCCTGAAAGAAACAAGCATTCACCATTACTCATTCAACAGACCTGTCTTGACTTTGCAACAAGTGTCAAAGGAACATAAATATAAAAGACAATATGGAATGCATATTTATAATTATACACCAAAACTATGTTAATAACTTTTAACATAACCTTGCTTAAGTTAACAATTTATGAATAACGTATGAAAAACGTAGCTTCTAGATAATAAGCAAAAAGGCACAATACTGTGACTGGAACAATACACAAATATCCCGCACATAGGAGAGAGGAGCTTGCCACGACGTTTCGGTCCAAGTCGGACCATTTACAAAGTCACAGTGTGACTCCAAGTCGAACCAAAACGTGGTGGTAAGTTTCTCTCTTCTATGTGCGAGTTATCTGCGAGTGTAGCTTCTAGATTCTCTGCTGTTAGTGCTTATAGTAACTTCTGCTGCCCTCTGTGTGTAGAGAAGCTGTGTCTGCACTCTTGGATACCTCTGGCACTTCACCAAGAGCTAGGCTCTTCCTTTGCTCTTCTTTGATAAGTAAAGAGCTCCAAGAGTCAGACCGAGGTGCTGCGTGTGTAGACAATCTTGTGCTGGTGTGAGATATGTGATTGTACGGTGAGTAAATGTGGTGAAGAATGATGGTGAGTAAAGGTGGTGAAGAACGATGGTGAGTAAATGTGGTGAAGAATGATGGTGAGTAAAGGTGGTGAAGAACGATGGTGAGTAAATGTGGTGAAGAATGATGGTGAGTAAATGTGGTGAAGAATGATGGTGAGTAAAGGTGGTGAAGAATGATGGTGAGTAAAGGTGGTGAAGAATGATGGTGAGTAAATGTGGTGAAGAATGATGGTGAGTAAAGGTGGTGAAGAATGATGGTGAGTAAATGTGGTGAAGAACGATGGTGAGTAGAGGTGGTGAAGAACGATGGTGAGTTGAGGTGGTGAAGAACGATGGTGAGTAGAGGTGAAGAATGATGGTGAGTAGAGGTGAAGAACGATGGTGAGTAAAGGTGAAGAATGATGGTGAAGAACGATGGTGAGTAGAGGTGGTGAAGAACGATGGTGAGTAGAGGTGAAGAATGATGGTGAGTAGAGGTGGTGAAGAATGATGGTGAGTAGAGGTGGTGAAGAACGATGGTGAGTAAAGGTGGTGAAGAATGATGGTGAGTAAAGGTGAAGAATGATGGTGAGTAGAGGTGGTGAAGAATGATGGTGAGTAGAGGTGGTGAAGAATGATGGTGAGTAGAGGTGGTGAAGAATGATGGTGAGTAGAGGTGGTGAAGAATGATGGTGAGTAGAGGTGGTGAAGAATGATGGTGAGTAGTGGTGAAGAATGATGGTGAGTAGAGGTGGTGAAGAATGATGGTGAGTAGAGGTGGTGAAGAATGATGGTGAGTAGAGGTGAAGAATGATGGTGAGTAAAGGTGAAGAATGATGGTGAGTAGAGGTGGTGAAGAATGATGGTGAGTAAAGGTGGTGAAGAATGATGGTGAGTAGAGGTGGTGAAGAATGATGGTGAGTAGAGGTGGTGAAGAATGATGGTGAGTAAAGGTGGTGAAGAATGATGGTGAGTATAGGCGGTGAGGAATGATGGTGAGTATAGGTGGTGAAGAATGATGGTGAGTATAGGCGGTGAGGAATGATGGTGAGTATAGGTGGTGAAGAATGATGGTGATAAGTAAGTAAGTAAGTAAGTAAGTTTATTCAGGTATACACAAATACAGTTACATAGAATTATCATATATAGCAGCATATGTGTAGAGAACCTAGGATAACCCAAAAAAGTCAGACAGAGTGACTTATTTCCATTGGGGTCCTTTTACCTTATTATTATAGTATAAAGGTTATAATATTTTCTTATTGTTCTACAATGAAGATAACATCTTATTATCCTACTAAAAAGACTATCTGCGACACCAAGGTCATTAAGACTATCTACAATACGAGTGTCATTACAAGGAATAAGGTAAAATTTACACGTATGTTAGCTAAAAAATAGAAAATCATTCCCCTCCCTTTCTGTAGCTACAGTCATCAGACACCTTTTGGCACTCTTCTTGAACTGGTTCGCGCTATGACTGGCTTTGACATGTGCGGGTAGTCTGTTCCATTCCTTTATTGCTGTACAATAAAAGGTGTTTGAAGCCTGGCCACTGACTGTGGGTACTACAAAGTTGTGCTCTCTCCCCCTAGTTCTATGATTGCTTTGGTTCCCAGCCTTGACAAAATTGACAGCAAGATATTCTGGACATTGCTTGTGAGCAATTTTATAAACATGATTTAGCTTCAGTTGTTTTACTCTGTCTTCAACATTCAGCATATCCAACTGCTGTAATTCATCCTGGCCTACATGTTCTCTTGGTCCCAGCCCCAGGATGAATCTTACGATTTTGTTCTGGGTGATTTGCAGTCTATCTTTCAGTTTTTTTGTCAAGGCAGAGTACCAAGAAGAGCAAGCGTAATCCATATGGCATTGTATAAGGGCTAGACATAGAGTCCTGCGAGCCTCAGTAGGTAGACACTGTGCTTGTCTATACAGGAACTTCAGTCTGGCATTCGCTTTCTTTACTACACTGTTCCCTATCAATTCTCCTGACATGCTTGGGTCAAAGGGGATTCCCAAATATTTTACTGATGAAACCAAAGTGATGGGCTCCCCATTACATTGAACATTAAAATTATTTACCCTTCTCAGTTTATGTTTCGTGCCAAAGAGAATGGCTTCAGTTTTCCCTAGGTGTAATGATAGTTTGTTGTCTACTAACCATTTGCTGCAGGACTCCAGTTCCAGTGTTAAAACATTAGCAATATCTTGTGGGTCTTTACCTGACACTAACAGAGCACTGTCATCTGCATACAGTAGGAGTTTGCACTTGACACTGATAGGCATATCATTGACATAACATAAGAATAATAAGGGACCCAGAATACTACCTTGGGGAACTCCACATGTTATCGGCAGGGGTTCTGATTCTGTTTTGTTGATTTTGACTATTTGTCTCCTATTGCTAAGGTAGGACTTAAACCAGTCTACAGAACCTATACCGATAGTTTGAAGTTTATTACATAATATATTGTGGTTGACAGTATCGAAGGCCTTTTGCAGGTCTAAGGTTACCATGCCTATGAGGTTCCCCTTTGACATTTCAGTTCTCAGGTAATCCATCAGATTAATAAGGGAGGTGTCGGTTGAGTAGGATCTTCTAAAGCCCGATTGATAGCTATGGAGAATGTTGTTGTCATTAAGGTACTTAACTACTTGAGAATACACCGCCCTCTCTAGAATTTTAGATATTATACTGAGTATACTAACAGGCCTATAGTTGCTTACATCAGACCTACTATTTTTCTTAAAGATAGGAGTAACTCTGGCCTCCTTGAACCCCTCCGGTACTGTATTAGTGGTGATTGATAGATTTATTATGTGAGCAATAGGGATTGACAGTTCAGAAGCACCATCTTTTAGGAACTTAGACGGGATGTTATCAGGGCCTGTGCTCTTAGTTGGGTTTAACCTGCTTAGTTCTTTTTGAATAAAGTCATGAGATACACTTACTAGTTGACAACTGTTTGGGGTTACCCCTTTATTGGTATAGTATGTTTGAAACTTATCAGAGTCTGTGTTAAAGGTATTTGATGCAGCTGGTAGTTTACTTACTAGTGTTGATGCAACAGATGTGTAGTATGAATTAAAGCAATTTGCCACCTTAGATGTTTCGTGGCATACCTCATTATCGATAGTGAGTACTATGTTAGACCTATCTACTGGCTTATGGCTATACCCCAACTGTTTTAGTTGATGCCAGAGCTTTCTGGGGTTATGCTTATACTCTTCAATTTTTGAGCAGTAGTGCTTTGCCTTTGCTCCTTTTATAAGTCTCTGTACTCTGTTCCTCACCCTTTGGAATTCATTTAGTGCTGCAATATCCTGTCTGTTTGCTTTAAATCTTTTTAGCAGCTGGTCTCTGAATTTCATATTATCTAATATCTCAGTATTCATCCAGGGTTCAGTTCTTCGTTTAATCCTAACCTCTTTAACTGGTGCAATATTATCAAGGATGGTAGTGAACATTGTTTTGAATTTTTCCCAGGCATCGTTTACGTCCGTGCAACTTGTTATCTCTGTCCAGTCACAATTGTGTAGCCTATTTACCAGTGTTTCTTTACTGTAGTTTCTAGTTGACCTCATTTTTATTGTCCTGTGTAGGCCTATCCTATCCCTAGTTATTTTCCTGGTGCAGTAAATGATGAAATGATCACTAAGACCTGTGGTAATGACGCCTGACTGACTAATGTTCTCAGAGCGGTTACAAAGTATGTGGTCAATTAGGGTGGCTGAGAACTGTGTGATCCGGGTTGGAGTATTAATAAGTTGAGTGTAACTATTTAATCCTAGAATTTGCTTATACCTTTTGCATAGCCCGTTATTTTGCTGCTGAAAACAGATATTGAAGTCGCCCAGTATTATTGTCTCGCAATTGTTTTCAACTCCGGACAAGACTCTGGAAAAGTCTTCTAAGAACTGGTCCTGGGTAGGAGGGCGGTAACTAGTTCCTACTAAGATGGGTTTGGTCTTAGGAAGCAGCACTTCAAACCATAGAATCTCCAGTTTATTGTTATTTAAATCAGGTCTTGGGTTGTAAGCTAAGTCATTTCTAATGTAGGCACATACTCCACCACCCTTTCTGTTCCTATCTAAGCGTTTTATATTGTAACCATCTATTTTGACCTCGTCGTCAGTCACCGTATCATCCAACCAAGATTCAGAGATGGTTATAACTGCCGCCCTAATTTTGTTAGCTAGAATCCTAATCTCTGCCAATTTAGGAAGAAGTGATCTTGCATTGACATGAATAAAGTGAAGGCCTGTTTTCATAAAACAATCATAATCATCAATATATGGCAATGGGTCATTTGTATTAAAATTTGGTAAATCAATGTCATCACTGCTAAAGGGTAACTGTGCCAAAGTGCATTTGTTACACACAAAATGAATTCTGGCACCGTTGCTATAATTGTACATACATCCATCATGCACCCACCCCTTACACATTTTACATAAGGTGCCTTTTCTGTTTTTCATGCGTACTTTAGTACAGTGTATACATCTGTTTGGTAGTGTTTGAGATAATAATGGCTGTATTGTCTCACATTGACCTATGTATGCATTACCTATGGAGTTAAGGTTATCATCCCTAGCTACTAGACCGTCATTATTGCCGTCATTTATCTGTCTGTTTTTCCTCTGCACAATAGTTTGAGGTCCTGGATTAATTTGGATATCACCACTTAAGAGCGCTACAATAAGAGCTGTGTGCCATTGTTTTTGTTTAGGTATGCGGTGTTGCCATACCTTGCGGCGATAGTGACATTTACTTTTCTGGTAGGATGGCAACTGTTGGGCTTTTACTGTCCAGGGCGCTGTTACTCCATTCACCTTTTCCAACCCCCATGACTGATTTCTTTCTTCATGGAATTGAAGAAGAAATATAAATATAATTATGGCAGCCTGTACCCCCCTAATGCCTGCCATTTTCACTCTTCGCTCTTTTACTCATATACAATAATATTTATTTCTCTTTTCCAGTCCCTAGTACACTTAGTATCTGCTTTAGCAATCACACTGAATTACTAGTAAAATTTCCTCTTCAAAAACCTCTTCACTGCTCACTTTTCCCTTAACTTCACAAAACCCTTACAATTAACCCCTTCAAACACACTCCCCTTCCCATCTCACTTCACAGTCTGGCTTCCCCAATTAACTTCTAACTCCTTTCCATTCTGGTAGATCAGAAAGGTTTAATCCATGGTTTTATCCTTCCAAATCCCCCTCAGTTCCATTTATCGGGGATTGTGTGGTGTTGTTGACTGCCTGACCTGTTTTGCTGACTCAGCCATTTTTAAAACACTTAGGGGAGTAACGCCACCTACCACCTGACTTTCTTTGAGTTTATAGATATATTTGGCGTTTTCTGCTATGATTCTCTCACTGTACACTGGTCAGCTGAATATAGGTCAGCTACTAAAACATTAACCTTGACTGTTTAACTATTCACTTCTTTCTCACGGCTGGCACTGAGGGATAACCGTCCTATACCTTGGAGTTTTATACTGTTGATTTGACGATGTCTCCTGTGTTTCCCTCTCGTTAGCACTGGTACAGGTGATATGATGGTGGTACAGATATGATGCTACTGTCAACAGATGAACGTCAGTAAAGATGAGAATTTCACTTCGCTAGTTGTACGTCTGGCAGTAGCTGCTGTTTGAATGCCGGTCAGCCATGTTTAAAGGCTCAAATCTTTCCCTCGTTTGGCACTGACGAAAAAAGTCCTACAGACCTGGCATTTCCTTGGAGATTTAGTTGATCAGGATTTCTGCCATGTTGTCTTCCCGTTAAACACTGGTGCAGTTGATATGGAGGTCAGTTATTTCATTTAGTGGAAAACGTCTTGTGTCTGGTTCACGTCTGGTAGCAGGTCTGGTACTTGAATGCCGGTCCCTCTTCTGTCATATTTAGTCCATTTCGTTGTCGTCACCGTCAGTTTTTATGTAACTATAGTTAACTTGCATGTTGTTGCAGCAGTACTTGCAAATTTGGCCATCACTGGAGTTCGGATAGGCCCAGGGGACGGCAAGATATAGGAGCAGCCTTGTTGCTGCTTGCTGCGGCTGCGGCAGCAAATAATAAGATATTACAAGGACCACAATGGAAATAAGTCACTTTGTTTGACTTTTTTGGGTTATCCTGGGTGATTTACACATATGTTACTATGTATCATAATTGCACTTATGTGTATCTGTGCCTAAATAAATGTACTTAATAAAATCAACAGATACATAAAGTGAGGGAGGAACTTAGATTTCCTTAGTTAGCCATATATTATTTACCACGTTTTCTTTACACATGTTAAGTGGGAGAACGAAGATGTTTTAGGAGAGACTCAAGACATTTTTATCACACCTTACTACTTGAGGAAGAGGATTTAGATTAATAATAATAATAATAATAATAATAATAATAATAATAATAATAATAATAATATAATATCTATTTACTACAAGTACATGTACGTGGTATACAGACCATAGCTAACATCAGCGACATACTACTACATAGAAAGATGGTTGTTATGAATAACAAAAAAAGGCACAATACTGTGACTGGAACGATACACAAATAACGCCAAATGCCTGAGCTTGCTACCATCTGCAGCTCATAAGACTGCCATCCCCACGAGCCCCTTTGAGGCGGGGTAGATGGCAGACCAGAGGCCCTTCTTCGTGAGGGCAGGGAAGGGCCTGGGGACACTTGGGATGAGGAGGTACTTGTACCTCCTCCCATGAGACCTCGAGACACTTCCAGATAGGGAGCCAAAGCCGGGTCACCACTACTTCGGGAGAATACCCGATCGATACCATGCCTAACCCTTCTAGGGTAGGGTAGGTACCTGAGCCCGAGCCTTTAGCTCATAAGACTGTCATTCCCATTAGCCCCCTTGGGGCGGGGTTGGCAGACCAGAGAGGCCTAGCTTGTGGCTAGGCCTGGGGACAGTTGGTCCCAAAGATGAGGAGGTACTTGTGCCTCCTCCCATGGGAGACTTAGGTCTCAGACACTCCCTAAAGAGGGAGCCAAGGCCGGGCCACCACTTGGAAAAGGCCCGGGCCGGGAGAATACCGGCTAATCTTTAATAATAATAACAAATAACCCGCACATAAAAGAGAGAAGCTTACGACGACGTTTCGGTCCGACATGTACATTCACTACTTTTCCTATCATGCTTCCCCTGTCAGGAATGTGTTCTTATTTCCCTCTTTCTCCGTGCCCTCCGCATCTGTGATCCTCAGTTCCTTCCAGCAGAAATTTCCACTCTTCATAATTCGTTTTCCCGTCTTAGCTACCCTTCCCATTTCATAGACTCTGCCCTCTCACGTGCTAAACGTAATTTCTTCTCTCCCACACTCTCCACTCCTGGGAACTCTTCTGTCCTCTGCCTTCCCTACATTTCCGGTCTTTCTAATCTCAACAATTCTCTCCGTCCCTTAGACATCAAACTTACTTTCCGCCAGACTAACACTCTTCGCACAAATCTCGTTCATACCTCTCCTCCCTCTACAGATGTTCCTGGTGTCTACTCTATTTCTTGCTCCTCCTGTCCTCTTCAATACTTCGGAGAAACTGGTCGATCTCTTTCTGACAGACTTAGGGAGCACAAAAATAGTGTTAGGCTTGCCGACACTAACAATGCTCTGTTCTGTCACGTCAGAGATCACAGTCATCCTATTAACTGGTCTTCTGCTAAAACTGTCTTCCCTACTTCCAACTCTAACAGTCGCCGTCTAGTTGAATCCTCTCTAATATACAACTTTCCTTGTATGAACCTTAGTCGTGGCTTCGTCTCTGTAGATGCCTTCCTCTCCCACTACATTGTAAAATGTTCCAAACTTCACAACACTCGTGACTTAACCTGACTCCTCATTTTTCTTTTTCTTCTTCTCAATCTTCCCCTTTCCTCTTTCCTTTTTCTCCTCTGGGTTGTCTTTCTTCCTTCTGTCTCGTGTTTCTGTTCCTTCTTTATTTATTTCACCACTTCCCCTTTCACCCACCTCTGTGCGCTTGCTCTCCCTCTGTGGGCACCTAGCTCCCTTGCAGTGCTCCCCTTTCTTTGTATTTGACTGGCTCCTCCTCCTTATTCCCCACTACTACCAGTACCACCACCACCACCTCTTCCTGCCTATATATAGCCGTCCTGCTCCACTTCTGGTTAGTGTGACTTTGTAAATGGTCCAAGTCGGACCGAAACGTCGTCGTAAGCTTCTCTCTTTTATGTGCGGGTTATTTGTGTATGGTTGTTATGCATTTCGGGCAAATTAGGTCAGTTTTGTCCCAGAATGCGACCCACACCAGTCAACTAACACCCAGGTACCCATTTTAAACTGATGGGTAAACAGGGACAGCAGGTGTCTTATGGAAACATATCCCTAATGTTTTCCAGCCGTACCGGAGGAGATTCGAACTCCGGACCTCAGTGTCAGAGCCGAGTGCGCTACGGGACACCTAAACCAGAGAGTTAGTAACCCAGGACAACTTAATAAAGACTGGCTTATTTCCATCGAGATCCCTTAATCGTCTTAACCCACGATGCGACCCAAACCTGTCGCCTAACATCCAGGTACCTACTTACCGCTAGGTAATAACAGTAGTAGTAGTACTAGTGATATATTCGGAGCAAATCGACCGTGTAGGTCACTCAGCAGTCATACCGATAAAAATATATATACAACATACAATACTATTATTATTATAATCAAATTAAGCGATAAACCCGAAAGGGTCACAGAGCACTGCCCTCCCCCACACACTAACAAAGACAAAATTAACAAACACTAAAAGCTACGAACATAAACACCCGGCACAATGTGACATTTCCATTTCTCAGCATAAAAATTATCATATTACTGTAGATTTTATTTAGAATATTAACCCCGAAGGGTTTAGCAGTAAAAGATAACCCAGTAAAGTCAATCATAGTGGCTTATTTCCATCAGTGTCCTTTTTGGGTCCTTCCCCAGGATGCCACATACAACAGTCTAGTAACTCCCAGGTATCTATGCACTGCTAGGTACCAGCAGCAGCATATGTTAGGAGACCTACCTAAGATCCAAGTCCTCTCAGGTGTGTGCTGGCCACTACAACCACGAGCAAGTGATTTTTAACAAATAAGAAACTGCACTGGCCGGGAATCGAACCCCCGATACTTTAACTTGCCACCCGAGTAGCACATCAAAATTCCAAGACGTCGTAAACCACTGAGCCATCAATGTCACATACATCATGTACCCAGTATCACTGGAGAAGTCACTCCTGATGCGGACACACACATGGCTGTAGCGGGCTACAGGACTAATTTCATTCTCTTCCCGTTTGAAATACCAGTCACATAAGCAGTATATATATATATATATATATATATATATATATATATATATATATATATATATATATATATATATATATATATATATATATATATATATATATATATATATATATATATATATATATATATGTATATATATATGTATATATATATGTCGTGCCGAATATGTAAAACTGGTCAATTAGCAAGAACTCATTTAAAATTAAGCCCTTTCTAAAATTTTCTCTTATACGTTTAAAGATATATTTTTTTCATTAATGTTGATGTAAAAATTTATAATTTTGCACCAAAAGGAACTTAGAAAACTTACCTAACCTTATTATAACAAGCGCAATTTATTTTAGCCTAACCCAACTAAATATATTTTAGATTTGTTTACAATAATTTAATACTAAACAAACACAGTGAAATATATTTTTTTCGTTAGGTTCAGAATGATTTTGGCGAAATTATTGCATACACAAATTTTCACTTGTCCTATATGGCAAGATGAGCGTTGCTATTTAAGCCAAGATCGCAATTTCTGCCTATTCGGCACGACATATATATATATATATATATATATATATATATATATATATATATATATATATATATATATATATATATATATATATATATATATATATATATATATCTTGCTTATGTGACTGGCATTTCAAACGGGAAGAGAATGAAATAAGTCCTGTAGCCTGTAAATATTTGTTTTAGATTGGGAAGTATACCTTAGCATATATGTATGGGTGTGGTCTCAGTAAGTAAGACTGGCGTATCTCAAGAATACAGATACTGTGTTTTTTCGTTTCTCTTGCCTCTCACTAGTGGGTCCCGTCCACTGGTGATGACGCCTTCAGCTGATGCACCTCATGTGAATGCTATGTAAGTGTTCATCTGCCTTCTTTTGTTTCATATTCATCAAGACTAAGATGATGAACACCTTCATCCAGGTTGAGGGACTGATTACCTCTTCTACTCTCTGCATTATCAACACCTTCAAATAACCTCTGTACTGAATTGATAAAGTCACTGGTTATCGAAACGTCTTTAGAATAAAGATACCCAGGTGATCCATAAATATCTTATTCATCAACTGTATTGCATACTAAAAAAAAAATGGCTTCTCTGATTTCTTTTCCTAGTTTAAAAACCAAGAAAGAGCAATGAGAATCTGTATTGACAAATTCCTAGAAGAACTTAACTGCTACATTAAGAACGCTTTCACTAACTACCTTTAAGTTTCCTTCCCACATAATTCTACTCCAAAGGGATACACCACCACACCAGGAGTCGAGAAGAAAACACACGGAGACTCATATTCCCTTAAGTACCGTTGTAGACACTGTTCCCCATCCTTCAGAAAACCAGCAATAACGTCGCGGTAGTCACTACAAAGACCATACGGGACTTCAAAAGGACCTCGACACCATATACTGGCACCAAGGATGCAGGAGTTTTCACAATTCTGTGTAGTGGGTGTGACCAGGTAAACATCAGCGAGACAGCTAGAAGTCTATCAGTCTTTTTAAAGTGGGTATGCTCTTAGAGAACACTAACGCCTGAGTACAGCATCGTAACTCACATTCACACCTAAGAACCTGTCCAGTATGGGCCAATAGGCCTGTTGCAGCTTTCTTATGTTCTAATGGCGCGGCACAAAGCTGAACGATCATGTTAGGAAAACGTTTCGCCGTTACGGCTCGACAAAGCTCCTGGAGAGAGAAACGTTGTCATAATAAAATGTCACACTAGTTGCACTTGTGTCCTTTTACCTAACGCATTGTTGGTAATTCTACCAACATTATTACAACTGAACGATGATGCCAGAAAAAAATGAACTGAGAAGAAGTTTTAGTTTAATATGTTTATTATGCACCACATACCCATCCTGTGGGCGGTAGTCACCCCATACCCATCCTGTGGGCGGTAGTCACCCCATACCCATCCTGTGGGCGGTAGTCACCCCATACCCATCCTGTGGGCGGTAGTCACCCCATACCCATCCTGTGGGCGGTAGTCACCCCATACCCATCCTGTGGGCGGTAGTCACCCCATACCCATCCTGTGGGCGGTAGTCACCCCATACCCATCCTGTGGGCGGTAGTCACCCCATACCCATCCTGTGGGCGGTAGTCACCCCATACCCATCCTGTGGGCGGTAGTCACCCCATACCCATCCTGTGGGCGGTAGTCAAAAAATTACAGAGGTACATAATTGGTCCAGGGACTGGACTCCAAAGTTTTGATAGCTGAGCAAGTTACAGAGGTAATGAACTTACAATTTACAAAGGTAATGAACTCCAGGTAGAAGAAGACGTCTGGAATTAGTAACTTTTCATCAAAGGAATAAATAGAACGTTTACTTTGTCAACTTTAATAGCGTATAATACAAACATCGTGAACTAAATACTAGCCAGTAAGACCATCCTTAGAAACAGTCAAGGATGATGTTGACATGTTAATGTTGTGTTAAATATTTAAGTTGATATATTCTGTATTTATGGTGATATATTGAAACCCCCCTTTCTGGAGAATTTTCTCCACACTCACAGACTCAGCAGCACTGACCAATACTGTCCTCATGGCAGTATGTTCCCTCTACTTTGTAATGAGTGACATTTCTCAATAAACTCGTCCCTCGGGGCAAAATCTACTGGAGGACGAAGGAAGACACACTTAAGAATGTGTCTGCTCATGATACTGCTACAAAACTGTACAACCCAGCCTTCACTACTGTGTTCAAACCTACGAGGCCAGACCACCAACAAGGTCATCCAAGCGACACCGAGAGCGAAGCAAAACTGTTTCAATACAAATTAAAGCTCTCTATGGACGAAATGAAGCCATGATAGAGCTCTTCTTGAGCGAGACGTTTGCTCTGTCTTGTATGTTACGTATACCAGTCTGGCCTTTAAGTCAAGCTAGATGAGATGAGAACAACGCTTACTTCAGCGGTGAAGTTTTCCCAAGTTACTCAATGTCTATTTTCATCTTAGGCAACTCTGTGGCTGCTCGGTATAGAGTTCAACATAAGCTTTTCAACGAGTCTTTATACACTACATTAATAGCGCTAAATACTATACTGTAGTGATTGTAGTGATGGTCGTATGCTGGTAACTACAATCACCAGCATCAGTCACGAGTACCTTTACTCATTCTCAAATACTGTTTTGAGAGAGAGAGAGAGAATGCACATGGGAAAGTCAGATAGCAGAACATTTTAAAGTCCACACTGTGACTATCTGCAGATACAGCTCCCTCCGTACTACTACTAGTGTTACTCCACTTCTACGAATGTAGAAGCAAAACCTATATACTACTACTTCTAGATACAAGATACTATCAGTAGATACTACTAGTTTACTTCCAGATACTGGATATCCTGAGCAGCAAACAGGATAGCAGTGGCCACTGATGTAGCTACCACACCACTACTGCTACCTCTACTTCTATCACTACTACTACTACTACTACTACTACTACTACCACACCCTGGGTAGCTCTTTGTCAAGTGATCGTCCTGATGCACAGTAGTTGAGGAAATAACATCGGAAGTCTGTTGATAGCAGTGTGTTCCTGCAGAGTGTGCAGCTGAATTCTATGAAGTGATTGTCCAGCAGAATTTTTAGGTGACTGCCTGTTTTTTGCATCTCTTGCCTCGAAGTTTCAACCTATTGTTACTGATCTGCTTTCAATTTCAAATCGTTTTTCGTGTTTGAGTGTATAAAAATCACTATCTTTAAGGTTTGAATGAGATGTAGTAGTCTGTTTCTTTAGAGAAAAGAGGTGTGTGTGTGTGTGTGTGTGTGTGTGTGTGTGTGTGTGTGTGTGTGTGTGTGTGTGTGTGTGTAGATAGAGAGAGAAGGGAAGAGCGCCTTGCGTCAGGAAGAGGCTGCCTGAGGGGTAACCTCAAGGCTGTTCCCTGGACCTGGTCAGCCTCTCCCACCACTGCTGGACGCCCAAGATTGCGAGCAACACTCACGCAACCTGCCGGACGCCGCCCATCTCACTGCTGCTTGCCTGTACAGTGACAGCTGATGCAAGCACTGCTGGGGGCCTCCCACTGTCCACCACAGTGCCACTTAAGACCACCACAGTGATACTACTGTTCACCAGTGCCACTACTGTCTACCACAATGACACTTCTGTCCACCACAGTGACACTGTCCTCCAGTGGTATTATTATTATAAGTACACAGTGTGATGGTGTGTCTGTCCTATACACAT
Source organism: Cherax quadricarinatus (assembly GCF_038502225.1). Taxonomy (NCBI): domain Eukaryota; kingdom Metazoa; phylum Arthropoda; class Malacostraca; order Decapoda; family Parastacidae; genus Cherax; species Cherax quadricarinatus. The sequence goes on from NC_091378.1 coordinate 1,544,393, forward strand.
CCTACAGTGAAGTTATATTGTCTAGTAACTGTATAGCCACTAACTCCTTTACCACTGCCGCCACCACCGCCCACTGTGTGGGAGAAACGTAGTCAATAAAGGATCGCATTTGTGTTATTTTTTCTACACCATCACCATTTTACAAAACCTAAAATGAAAAAATGGAGAAAACACTGATAAAGTTCCAGGAAGTAGACTTCATCTGCAGTTTCACACAATGAATGTAAATGTCCTGAATGAAACAGTGTTCTTTTAAAAAAGAATATAAATGTACAAGTGCAACTAATGTGACATTTTATTGTGGCAACGTTTCACTCTCCAGGAGCTTTGTCAAGCCGATACAAACAGTATATGGACACAGAGGGTATATAAAGGCTCAGAGTGAGGTGCAATACTACTACCACTAGTATTGCACCTCACCTTTATATACCCTCTGTGTCCATATACTGTTTGTATCGGCTTGACAAAGCTCCTGGAGAGCGAAACGTTGCCACAATAAAATGTCACATTAGTTGCACTTGTGTCCTTTTACTTTACATATTGTCGGTAATTCTACCAACATTATTACAAGAATATAAATAAAACTGACGAGACTGGTAAACAGGACCGGATACGACTAAGCTGTGAGTGGCCCTATAAAACCCAAACACGAAGATTGGTAAACAAGACTGGATACGACCCAAGCTGTGAGTTGCCCTATAAAACCCAAACACGAAGACTAGCAAACAAGACTGGATACGACCTAAGCTGTGAGTGGCCCTATAAAACCCAAACACGAAGACTAGCAAACAAGACTGGATACGACCTAAGCTGTGAGTGGCCCTATAAAACCCAAACACGAAGACTAGCAAACGAGACTGGATACGACCTAAGCTGTGAGTGGCCCTATAAAACCCAAACACGAAGACTAGCAAACAAGACTGGATACGACCTAAGATAAGATAAGATAAGATAAGATTTCGTTCGGATTTTTAACCCCGGAGGGTTAGCCACCCAGGATAACCCAAGAAAGTCAGTGCGTCATCGAGGACTGTCTAACTTATTTCCATTGGGGTCCTTAATCTTGTCCCCCAGGATGCGACCCACACCAGTCGACTAACACCCAGGTACCTATTTGCTGCTAGGTGAACAGGACAATAGGTGTAAGGAAACGTGTCGAAATGTTTCCACCCGCCGGGAATCGAACCCGGGCCCTCCGTGTGTGAAGCGGGAGCTTTAGCCACCAGGCCACCGGGCCACCTAAGCCGTGAGTTGCCCTGTAAAACCCAAACACGAAGACTAGCAAACAAGACTGGATACGACCCAAGCTGTGAGTGGCCCTATAAAACCCAAACACGAAGACTAGCAAACAAGACTGGATACGACCTAAGCTGTGAGTGGCCCTATAAAACCCAAACACGAAGACTAGCAAACAAGACTGGATACGACCTAAGCTGTGAGTGGCCCTATAAAACCCAAACACGAAGACTAGCAAACAAGACTGGATACGACCCAAGCTGTGAGTGGCCCTATAAAACCCAAACACGAAGACTAGCAAACAAGACTGGATACGACCTAAGCTGTGAGTGGCCCTATAAAACCCAAACACGAAGACTAGCAAACAAGACTGGATACGACCCAAGCTGTGAGTGGCCCTATAAAACCCAAACACGAAGACTAGCAAACAAGACTGGATACGACCTAAGCTGTGAGTGGCCCTATAAAACCCAAACACGAAGACTAGCAAACAAGACTGGATACGACCCAAGCTGTGAGTGGCCCTATAAAACCCAAACACGAAGACTAGCAAACAAGACTGGATACGACCCAAGCTGTGAGTGGTCCTATAAAACCCAAACACAAAGACTAGCAAACAAGACTGGATACGACCCAAGCTGTGAGTGGCCCTATAAAACCCAAACACGAAGACTAGCAAACAAGACTGGATACGACCTAAGCTGTGAGTGGCCCTATAAAACCCAAACACGAAGACTAGCAAACAAGACTGGATACGACCTAAGCTGTGAGTGGCCCTATAAAACCCAAACACGAAGACTAGTAAACATCCTTGACCTTGAAATATAGGTAGTAAGCCCACAAGTAGTATATTACACAGAATAAGGCTACTATAAAACGATGTTTCGACGTTTAAGAATACTTTCACTGTGCGAAACGTGTCTTTGAGTTAACTTTGATCTCTGACTGCCAAAACACAGTGAACTGGTACTGGACAAAACACCATCATCTGGCACTAGACAAAACACAATGATCTAGTACCAAACAAAACACCATCATCTGGTACTGGACAGAACACTATGACTGTACTCACGGGTACTGTACAACAGTACTAGAAAACTGAGTAATATATTTAACAACTTCGAAAACACATATAATTCCCCAGGATTTTCATGTCTCAAAGATATTGTCAGAACCAAGATTGTGAAGAATTAGACACATGTGCAACACTTGGGTGTCTTTACTGTGGAAACGTTTAGCCACACAGTGACTTTATCAGTCCAGTACAGAGAAGAATGGTGAAGATCAGAAGGAGTTTGAGGTAATCGACTCCAGACTGAGGGACTGATTACCTCAAACTCCCTCTGATCTTCACCATTCTTCTTGGTGTTGGACTGATGAACCACTGGTTGGCGAAACGTTTCCACAATAAAGATACCCAAGTGTTGCACATGTGTCTAAATGATCAACTTGTCAGTATTTTACACCATTTTCAACACAGGCTAGGGTAATAGAGGCTAATACCCTGGGCAGCTTTAAAAAGATTCTCGACAAACATATGAGTGAAAAGGGCTGGGTCTGATTAGTACGTGAAATACTATAGAAAATTCTTAGGTAGTCTTGGGAAAGGGTTGGACAGATGGGTGGGATGAAATGTGTGGTTTTGTTAAGAACCTGTCTTGTGTGGGCCAGTAAGTTTGCTACACTAGTTTAGAAAAAAACACGTAAGGAAACACTAGAACATAACAGAAAACGTTTTGGTCCTGGGACCTTGACCACTTTAACATACAGAGGTTAAAAGACAGTATAACAGAGGGTAAAAGGCGTCACTGACACCTCATTCTCCGCTTGTTTATACTGCATTTTAATCTCTGTATGTTAGAAGTGATCAAGGTTCCAGGATCGAAACGATTTCTAATAAATATGTCCTACTATTTGCTTACACAGTTTCGACTCCCCGGTACTCCTAAACTCTGTGACACAGTATAGCTTCAAGTACTCGCAGTTTCGGCTCCCCGGTACTCCTTACGCAATTTTAATTTCCCTTTACGCTTTACGTGGGATCCTCATTTCGCAAAACAACATAAATGAAAACACTGACAACAAGCGTGTAGTGTTGTGCGAGACGTGTACTTCCAACATTAGCCACCACGAGCACGTTTATTACATCCTCACCTGGACATTCCAGTGATCATCATCAATTTTATAAATGGTTTAGAAAACCCACAAGTTGAAGAATGAGACACTTGTTCAACATTTCGGAATCTTTACTGAGGAAACGTTTCGCCACACAGTAGCTTCATCAGTTCAATACAAAGAAGAATGCTGGAAAAGGAGGAGGAGTTTGAATTAATCAGTCCCTCAGCCTGGAATCGACGTGTTCGGCCTGAACACATCGGACTCCAGGCTGAGGGACTGATCACCTCAAAACTACGTCTTTTAGGGTGATGGACTGATGACATCGTCTTCTCGCCTCTACTGCTTCTGCTAACTCTTCTGTACTAGCCTGAAAAAGCCTACTGTGTAGGCGAAAAGTTTCGGAAAAAAGATACCTAACTGCCGCACATGTGTCTTACCAACATGGTCTTACATACACTGAAAGACCAGAAAAATGCCTACGTCATACACATACTTTGCGAAAGTCTTCGACAAGTTTGTCCATGATGTAACATCGCACAAAATGCGTGTAATATAAATAACTAGAAAAAATAATGTGAAGATAAATTTTCAACTTTCTAACAAAACAGACGTAGAGAGGAACAATAAACAGAGTAGAATGAAGAGACAGGCAGAGCAAGATCTGTGCCTCAAGTTACAGTACTCGTTCTAGTTCCTTCTCACTGTCACATCCGACACAGATGACCATGCAAATCATAACACTGTATCATGTTGTGCCAACCTGGATGAAACTCCCAGGACACAGTTAACCTGCAACGCACACGTAATAATAATAATAATAATAATAATAATAATAATAATAATAATAATAATCTTTATTTCTACTAGTACATGATACAACTTGTACATACCATAGCTGACATCAATGACATTCTACTATATAGAAAGCCGCTTGTTACGCAGACCATTTCCTGCAAATTAAGTCAACTTTGTCCCCAAGATGCGACCCACACCAGTCAACTAACATCCAGGTACCTATCTTACTGCTAGTTGAACACGGACAGTAGGTGTCTTAAGGAAACACGTCCTAATGCTTCCAGCCGTACCAGGGATCGCAGCACGGACCTCACTGTGTGAGGTGAGTGCACTATCAATAGAGCTAAGGGACACCGTTTTTTAATGTTCAACGAGGAACATACAAAAACATGAGGTTTACCGAGGTACATATAACACTAATGTCCAACGATGATTATTTTCAGGAACTCGATAAACAAAATGAAGGGGAGAAGAAGGAGGAAGAGGAAGAGGAGGTGGAGGAGGAGGAGGAGGAGGAGGAGAAGGAGGAGGAGGAGGAAGAAGAGGAGGAAAAAGAAGAGGAGGAAGGAGAAGAGGAGGAAGAAGAGGAGGAGGAAGAAGGGAAGGAGGAAGAGGAGAAATAAGAAGGTAAGAAAGTGGAAGATGAAAAACAGAAAGAAATAATGAGAAATAAGATGGGAAGCAGGAAGACACAAGGATAGGATAATGAAAAGGAAAGGAAGAGAAGAAGAAGAAAACATAAAGAGAGAGAAGTGAAGAGGAAAATAATGATAAAGAAGCAACAGAACAACACAAGTGACCAGGAAAGATGTTAAAAGAAACACAACAGTGTTACTGTCACGAACACAACAGTGTTACTATCACGAACACAACAGTGTTACTGTCACGAACACAACAGTGTTACTATCACGAACACAACAGTGTTACTATCACGAACACAACAGTGTTACTGTCACGAACACAACAGTGTTACTATCACGAACACAACAGTGTTACTATCACGAACATAACAGTGTTACTATCACGAACATAACAGTGTTACTATCACGAACACAACAGTGTTACTATCACGAACATAACAGTGTTACTATCACGAACACAACAGTGTTACTATCACGAACACAACAGTGTTACTGTCACGAACACAACAGTGTTACTATCACGAACACAACAGTGTTACTATCACGAACACAACAGTGTTACTGTCACGAACACAACAGTGTTACTATCACGAACACAACAGTGTTACTATCACGAACATAACAGTGTTACTATCACGAACATAACAGTGTTACTATCACGAACACAACAGTGTTACTATCACGAACATAACAGTGTTACTATCACGAACACAACAGTGTTACTGTCACGAACACAACAGTGTTACTATCACGAACACAACAGTGTTACTGTCACGATCATAACAGCGTTACTATCACGAACACAACAGTGTTACTATCACGATCATAACAGTGTTACTATCACGATCATAACAGTGTTACTATCACGATCATAACAGTGTTACTATCACGATCATAACAGTGTTACTATCACGATCATAACAGTGTTACTATCACGATCATAACAGTGTTACTATCACGATCATAACAGTGTTACTATCACGATCATAACAGTGTTACTATCACGATCATAACAGTGTTACTATCACGATCATAACAGTGTTACTATCACTAACATAACAGTGTTACTATCACGAACATAACAGTGTTACTATCACGAACACAACAGTGTTACTATCACGATCATAACAGTGTTACTATCACGATCATAACAGTGTTACTATCACGATCATAACAGTGTTACTATCACGATCATAACAGTGTTACTATCACGATCATAACAGTGTTACTATCACGAACATAACAGTGTTACTATCACGAACATAACAGTGTTACTATCACGAACACAACAGTGTTACTATCACGAACATAACAGTGTTACTATCACGAACATAAGTGTTACTATCACGAACACAACAGTGTTACTATCACGAACATAACAGTGTTACTATCACGAACACAACAGTGTTACTATCACGAACATAACAGTGTTACTATCACGAACATAACAGTGTTACTATCACGAACACAACAGTGTTACTATCACGAACATAACAGTGTTACTATCACGAACACAACAGTGTTACTATCACGAACATAACAGTGTTACTATCACGAACACAACAGTGTTACTATCACGAACATAACAGTGTTACTATCACGAACACAACAGTGTTACTATCACGAACACAACAGTGTTACTATCACGAACATAACAGTTACTATCACGAAGACTAAAAAAATTACGTTAGGTTAAGTTAGGTTAGGTTTCTAAGTTAGGTTAAGTTAGGTTAGGTTTCTAAGTTAGGTTAGGTTAAGTAAGGTTAAGTTAGGTTAGGTTAAGTTAGATTAAGTTAGGTTAGGTTAGGTTAAGTTAGGTTCGGTTAAGTTAGATTAAGTTAGGTTAGGTTAGATTTCTAAGTTAGGTTAGGTTAGATTTCTAAGTTAGGTTAGGTTAAGTTAGGTTAAGTTAGGCTAGGTTAAGTTAGGTTAAGTTAGGTTAGGTTAAGTTAGGTTAGGTTAAGTTAGGTTAGGTTAAGTTAGGTTAGGTTAAGTTAGGTTAGGTTAGGTTAAGTTAGGTTAGGTTAGGTTAAGTTAGGTTAGGTTAGGTTAGGTTAGGTTAGGTTAGGTTAGGTTAAGTTAGGTTAGGTTAGGTTAAGTTAGGTTAGGTTAGGTTAGGTTAAGTTAGGTTAGGTTAAGTTAGGTTAGGTTAGGTTAGGTTAGGTTAGGCTAGGTTAGGTTAGGTTAGGTTAAGTTAGATTAAGTTAGGTTAAGTTAGGTTAGGTTATGTTAGGTTAGGTATCTAAGTTAGGCTTGGTCCAAAAATATTTTTTTACATAATTTTCAATGGAAAAACGTAAAAAAAACATGATGGGAGTTAGGCCTATTCGGTTTATTAGGCGCGAGAGTTGGAAATTTAAAGGTAATTTCTTGCGTTTATCCCGTGGTTATATTAAATTATCTAACAGATTTAACAAAGTTCTTTACAAAATAATCATCAGTATTTGAGGCTTCAAAATTCCATTGATGTAGTGTGTGATTTTTGACACAAATTTGGCAGTGTTGTTGTTGGTAGTATTGTGATCACGAACGTCCGTTCGTGTGTCCAGCCAGAAGTTGGTGGTGGAGGAGGCAATACCTGGCCTGAGGGAATGTTACTGTATGAAAGCTGACCCAGTAGTGGTGGTGGTGGTGGTGGTGGTGGTGGTGGTGAGTGATGGTGGTGGTGGTGGTAGTGGTGGTGGTGAGTGATGGTGGTAGTGGTGGTGGTGAGTGATGGTGGTGGTGGTGGTGAGTGATGGTGGTGGTTGTGGTGAGTGATGGTGGTGGTGGTGGTGAGTGATGGTGGTGGTAGTGGTGGTGGTGGTGGTGGTGGTGGTGGTGAGTGATGGTGGTGGTGGTGGTGAGTGATGGTGGTGGTGGTGGTGAGTGATGGTGGTGGTGGTGGTGAGTGATGGTGGTGGTGGTGGTGGTGGTGGTGAGTGATGGTGGTGGTGGTGGTGAGTGATGGTGGTGGTGGTGGTGGTGGTAGTGGTGGTGGTGAGTGATGGTGGTGGTGGTGGTGGTAGTGGTGGTGAGTGGTGGTGAGTGGTGGTGAGTGATGGTGGTGGTGGTGAGTGGTGGTGGTAGTGGTGGCGGTGGTGGTGAGTGGTGGTGGTAGTAGTGTGGTGGTAGTGTGATAGTGAAGGTGTGACCACTGGTGCTATCACCACCACCACCACCTGCCTTAAGGGTTGTGTATACAACAAGTAGAAAGGAGCCTGCAGCAGCAACAGTAACAGCAGCAGCGAGGTCTTCCTATCTTAAACTGAGTCTCTGGCCTCAGGTAACCCTCTCAACTGACCACTTCACAAACCCTACGTAACCCACCCACTGAAAGGGGTGGGTGTTCAAACCCACATCAAGCCACACCTAAAACCAGCACTCCAGTTACCTGTTTAACGTAGTAGCTAGCAAGCCAGTTACCTATTTAACGTGCCAACTAGCAGGCCAATCACCTCTTAAACATAGTAACTAGCAGGCCAATTATTTAATACAGTAAGTAAGAGGCCAGTTACCTATTTAGCATAACTAGCAGGACAGTTACCTAGTTACTTAACATAGGAACTTCATGTTACCCACAAAACTAGTACCTCCAGGTCATCAGTCTTTAAGTAGCAACAGCCTAGTTTAGGTCAGTCTTTCAGTAGCAACAGCCTAGTTTAGGTCAGTCTTCAAGTAGCAACAGCCTAGTTTAGGTCAGTCTTCAAGTAGCAACAGCCTAGTTTAGGTCAGTCTTCAAGTAGCAACAGCCTAGTTTAGGTCAGTCTTTCAGTAGCAACAGCCTAGTTTAGGTCAGTCTTCAAGTAGCAACAGCCTAGTTTAGGTCAGTCTTCAAGTAGCAACAGCCTAGTTTAGGTCAGTCTTCAAGTAGCAACAGCCTAGTTTAGGTCAGTCTTCAAGTAGCAACAGCCTAGTTTAGGTCAGTCTTTCAGTAGCAACAGCCTAGTTTAGGTCAGTCTTCAAGTAGCAACAGCCTAGTTTAGGTCAGTCTTCAAGTAGCAAGGTAAGGAGCCACAAATCACCCTTTCATCACGACACATTAAATGTCAAGATGGCATCACAAACACTGTTAACACATATGACGTAACCCTCTGTTATTGTGATCACTTCTAGGCGCACACAGACAAGCACATACAGTGTGCACCACAGCCTGATTGATCAAAGACTGATCTGAGGAACTTTAAAGTTCCATCTTCAAAACATCCAGAGGTTTGTTGGTAATTCCCCTAATGCACGAAGGGTGCTGAAGAGTCGGGGACCTCTGACACTTAACAAATTCTAGGATCTCCTGGGTGTAAATAATAAAGTAAAAGGACACAAGTGCAACTAATGTGACATTTTATTGTGGCAACGCTACTACCACTAGTATTACACCTCACTCTAAGCCTATATATACCCTCTGTGTCCATGTATTATTTGTAACTGCTTGACAAGGCTCCTGGAGAGCGAAACGTTGCCACAATAAAATGTCACATTAGTTGCACTTGTGTCCATTTACTTTACATATTGTCGGTAATTCTACCAACATTATTAATAAATAATAATGTACTTTTATCGCCTACGTTCCAAGGAATACAAGGGACTCCAAGCATTCCCAGTAGTTCAGTTTGAAATCACATGAGTAGTGAATGTTCTCCGTATGTTTTACAGCTCAGCCATCCCGTCTACCTTGAAGAGGGCCGTTAGTGTTAGTAACATACATACTTGTATAGTAGGTGTACATATGTACACCTACTATACTATAGTATATATCATTATTCCAGCCAAGAGATAACAACCGACCCGAAGAGTATCATCATTGGCTCAGCATCTCTTGTTTTGAAAGTTCTAGTTATCCAACCAATCATTTTTCTTGCGGAAGCAATGATAACAATGTTGTAATCCTTGAATGAGATCTTCCTACATCGTCACTCCCAGGTCTCGTACATGAGAGTGATGGGACTTTCTACTGAATGATTGGAGTTTGTTTTATATTCCGTTTCAGTATACAGTTCCTCCAGTTTTTCCATGGCGAAGCAACTAAAACTTGTCCTCGTTCAACATCTTAATTGTTGTCCGAGACTCACTGGAAGACTTGATTTATATTCTCCTGACGACTGACTGTGTCTTCGACGAACGACACTCGTAGAGATTCTGGTGTCACCAGGAAAGGACGTTACGGTGCTTATAGATTGTGGTGTCACCAGGAAAGGACGTTACGGTGTTTATAGATTGTGGTGTCACCAGGAAAGGACGTTACGGTGCTTATAGATTGTGGTGTCACCAGGAAAGGACGTTACGGTGCTTATAGATTGTGGTGTCACCAGGAAAGGACGTTACGGTGCTTATAGATTGTGGTGTCACCAGGAAAGGACGTTACGGTGCTTATAGATTGTGGTGTCGTCAGGAAAGGACGTTACGGTGCTTATAGATTGTGGTGTCACCAGGAAAGGACGTTACGGTGCTTATAGATTGTGGTGTCACCAGGAAAGGACGTTACGGTGCTTATAGATTGTGGTGTCACCAGGAAAGGATGTTACAATGTTATGATTTATGTTCTTGTCAATGTCGGATATAAGATTGAGAAACAGAAGTGGGGTGAGTACTGTGCCTTGACAAACAAGAGCTTTTCACTGTGGCAGCCTCAGACTTCATTCTGTTTACAAGTTCTGTTTGTTAAGAAGTTAAATAGCCATCTGGCCACTTTTCCAGTTGTTTCTTTTGCATACACTCAGAAGTGCTATCACACCATCGTCGCATTTTCTAATTATCTCTACTTCCTCCTCTTTATGTTTTCATATTTCTTTTAATATTTTTTCCCCAATTACTTCCCATTATCATCTGATCTTTTCCTATTTCTACTTTTAATATTTTTTCCCCTATTACTTCCCATTATCATCTGATCTTTTCCTATTTTTATTCTTCGTCTACGTCCTTCTCTTCCTCCTACCATTCAGTGACTATCACCACCACCACCAGAAGCAGTAGTTTTCCTGATCAAGCAGCGTAACACAGAGAGAGAGTCAGGAACAATAATCACCTCACTTCCCAATCCTCGTTGTGTTCAACCAGTGTAGTGAACAACACCAGCCATGTTGTGGCCACACTCTTAGTCTATCAGTCTGGCCACACTCATAGTTCATACGGGTGAACCATCAGTGTGACAACAAGAATAACTGGGAGATAAGCAGTCATTAATTACTTTAGTATACGGAGGATCGAGCCTCCATCACTCCTTGTTCTGTCACATCTGTAAGGAAAATGACAGGATGGATAATAAAAAACGTTCCAAACATGGGACTCCATGCTAATGACGATCCTCTTTAAGTCACTTGTTCTCTCCAGGCTGGAATACTGCTGTACACTTTAACATCCATTTTCAAGGTGAAATCACAGATCTGGAGAATGTACAGAGAACCTTCACTGCATGTATAAGTTCTGTCAAGCACTTTAATTACAGGGAACGTTTGAAATTCCTTGACCTGTACTCCCTGGAACGTAGGCGAGAATGATACATGGGAATTTACACCTTGAAAATCCTAAAGGGATTGAATGGTCCCAAATCTGCACACAGAAATCACTCCCTACGAAAGCAAAAGACTCGGCAGACGGTGCAAAATACCCCATTAAAAAGCAGGGGCGCCATGAGTATGCTAAGAGACAACATAATAAGTGTTAGGGGCTCAAGACTGTTCAGCAGCCTCCCATCGTGCATAAGAGGAATTACCAATAGTCGGGCTGTGGTTCGTACGTTGGATTACGTGCGCCCAGCAGCAACAGCCTGGTTGATCAGACTCTAATCCACCATGAGGCCTGGTCATGGACCATGCCGCGGGGGCGCTGACCCCTGAAAAACCCTCCAGGTAGAATACTGACCCTTGTGGCACACTACATCAGCCATATAGCCAGGTGCCACTCACCAATAATGTCTGGCACTCAGGATGAGTGCCACTCACCAATGCTATCTTGGCACTAGTATTCTGACACTCAAGATGAGTGCCACTCACCAGCACAGTGTTGCTAGTGGTATGTTGACACAGGATGGCAGGGAGTGGGTGAGGGTGGTACACTAGAGGGTCGAGACCACTGAATGACCACAGCCAGTGGCCTCACCTCCGGCCACTGCTAGCCCCGAGCCAAACACTATCCCAAAACTGTCTTCCTGTACCTCTTGCATGAGGAAACATTGCGTGCTACGCCGCTTCTTACAAGACGGAAATAGCGCGCGCTGCGCCGCGGACGCATCGCGCTAACGCATTATCTTCGACAATCGAAAAGCCAGTGAATAAGTAATTAAAAATCATAAGAACATAAGAATGTAGGAACACTACAGCAGGTCTACTGGCCCATATAAGACACGTCCTTCTCACGTAAACAGTATCCCCATAGAGTGTTTATGGGGAAACGTAAACAAGAAAAAAAATTGTAAAAATTTTAGATTATGCATCAGGCCTCAATAAAACCGTACTGAAAACATATGAAGGAGGAACACTGCAGGAGACCTACTGGCCCATACTAGGCACGTTTTTCTCAAGCCCAACATTAAAGCTTTACAGAGAGAAAAACGTGTTTTTTTCCACCACAGTCGAGAGTATGATACATATACACCACACCAGTGAAATTCACCTTCTTGGAAAGATGCTTAAATAATTTACCAGAAACGTGTAGAGTTGTACATAAGGTAAACTGCAACACTAAGGTAAACTGCAACACTAAGGTAAACTGCAACACTAAGGTAAACTGTAACACTAAGGTAAACTGCAACACTAAGGTAAACTGCAACACTAAGGTAAACTGTAACACTAAGGTAAACTGCAACACTAAGGTAAACTGCAACACTAAGGTAAACTGCAACACTAAGGTAAACTGTAACACTAAGGTAAACTGCAACACTAAGGTAAACTGCAACACTAAGGTAAACTGCAACACTAAGGTAAACTGTAACACTAAGGTAAACTGCAACACTAAGGTAAACTGCAACACTAAGGTAAACTGCAACACTAAGATAAACTGCAACACTAAGATAAACTGCAACACTAAGGTAAACTGCAACACTAAGATAAACTGCAACACTAAGATAAACTGCAACACTAAGGTAAACTGCAACACTAAGATAAACTGCAACACTAATATAAACTGCAACACTAAGATAAACTGCAACACTAAGGTAAACTGCAACACTAAGGTAAACTGCAACACTAAGATAAACTGCAACACTAAGGTAAACTGCAACACTAAGGTAAACTGCAACACTAAGGTAAACTGCAACACTAAGGTAAACTGCAACACTAAGATAAACTGCAACACTAAGATAAACTGCAACACTAAGATAAACTGCAACACTAAGGTAAACTGCAACACTAAGGTAAACTGATAAACTGCAACACAACACTAAGGTAAACTGCAACACTAAGATAAACTGCAACACTAAGGTAAACTGCAACACTAAGGTAAACTGCAACACTAAAGTAAACTGCAACACTAAAGTAAACTGCAACACTAAGGTAAACTGCAACACTAAAGTAAACTAACACTCTAAAATGAACCCACCTACGCTACTGTGCTTGATAACTATTGCTAGGTGAAGATACTTACGGGGGAGCACTGCCCCCCGCGGCGGAGCACCCCCTAAACATTTGGCACCATTATCAAGGGTAAAATAAAAGGAGAATCAACGTGCATAAATGGACGCAAGATTAGTTAGGCTTATGGATATTTTTAAAAGGTAGGGAAGGAGGAAGTAGGGGTGAGGAAGCAGGGGTGGGGAAGCAGGGGTAAGGAAGCAGGGGTGAGGAAGCAGGGGTGAGGAAGGAAGGGGAGGAGGAGGAAGCAGGAGTAAGGAAGCAGGGGTGAGGAAGCAGGAGTAAGGAAGCAGGGGGGGGGGGAGAATTCCTACGACGTCCGGTGAAGGGCCATTGTCTTGCTTGGCTGACCGCGTTCACACACACACACAAACATATACAGCTTTAAGAAGAGGTATGATAAAGCTCTTAGAGCGGGGAAAATGCGTGTGTGTGTGTGTGTGTGTGTGTGTGTGCGTGTGCGTGTGTGTGTGTGTGTGTGTGTGTGTGTGTGTGTGTGTGTGTGTGTGTGTGTGTGTGCGTGTGTTCACCTAGTTGTGGTTGTAGGGGGTCAGTCACTGGGCTCCTGACCTGGCCTCACAATTACTCAGGAACCGACCCTCTAAACTCCTGTTTTTGTGAAAGACTTTCCTACCTAATCTTAAAACTGTATGTGTTTCCACCACTTGTGTTTGAATGCCACTGCAGCAGTTTACCACTGTGAAAAAAAATATTTCCTTGTGGGTGTAGCAGGCACTATCCTCTCCAAGGTACCACTGTAGCAATCACCACTGGATGTGAAGGGATGCTCCCAGTGGGTGTACATGGCACTATCCTCTCCAGGGTACCACTGTAGCAATCACCACTAGATGTCTCATATATACCTGTGTGCTTACCAATTGGTAGGGATGAGGGTCGAATCTCAGCTCTTGACCCAGTCTCTTAGTGACCTCTTGTGTCTTATTAATTGTACTTCTGAGACCGTTATGTCTATTAATACCTGCGGCTTCATGGAATCCGTGGCACCTCGTTTGTATTACCTGCCATAGTCCGTGCAATTACCTATTTGATTTCCGCATGTTTGCAATGTATTTGTGGTGTATGTTGAGAGAGAGACAGAGAGAGAGAGAGAGAGAGAGAGTGGGTGTTGTGGGGGTGTTGAGTGTGACTGTGTGAGTGTAAGTTTATTTAGGCACAGGTATACATAAGTACAATTATCATACATAATGTAAATTATTTAACAATAACCCAAAAAAGTCTGACAAACTGACTTATTTCCATTGGTGTTCGTGTTATTTCCACTCGTGTAGAAGTGTTAACATAAGAACATAAGAAAGAAGGAACACTGCAGCAGGCCTACTGGCCCATACGAGGCCAGTAGGCTATAACCCAATGCTCCAACCTAGTTAGGTCAGGTCACATTCACTTAAGGAAGGAACACGGCAATTGACCCAGCAGCACAAGCTAATCAGGTCCAACTCACACCCACCCACACCCACTCATATATTTATCTAACCTATTTTTAAAACTACACAACGTTTTAGCCTCTATAACTGTACTTGGGAGTTTGTTCCACTCATCCACAACTCTATTACCAAACCAGTGCTTTCCTATATCCTTCCTGAATCTGAGTTTTTCCAACTTAAAACCATTGCTGCGAGTCCTGTCTAGGCTAGATATTTTCAGCGCGTTATTTACATCCCCTTTATTTATTCCTGTCTTCCATTTATACACCTCAATCATATCCCCCCTTAATTCTACGCCTTTCTAGAGAGTGCAGATTCAGGGCCTCAGTCTATCCTCATAAGGAAGATTTCTGATACATGGGATCAACTTTGTCATTCTCCTTTATATGTTTTTCAGAGCATTTATATCCATTCTGTAATATGATGACCAAAACTGTGCAGCATAATCTATATGAGGTCTAACCAAGGATATATAGAGTTGAATAACAACCTGAGGACTCCTATTATTTATGCTTCTTGATATGAAGCCAAGGATTCTGTTAGCTTTACTACGAACACTTATGCACTGTTGTCTTGGTTTCAGATTACTGCTAACCAGAACTCCTAAATCTTTTTCAAAATCCGTAATATTAGGTTTTGAGAGTGTGTAAGATTGTGTGAGAGAGTGTATTAGTGTTGTTGAGTGTGTTTGGGAGAGGGAGAGAGAGAGAGAGAGAGCGTGAGTGGTGTGTGTGTGTTTGGGGGAGAGAGAGAGAGAGAGAGAGAGAGAGAGAGAGAGAGAGAGAGAGCGTGTGAGTGATGTGTGAGTGTGTTTGGGAGAGAGTGAGAGTGTGTGAATGGTATGAGAGTGTGTCTGGGAGAGAGAGAGAGAGACAGAGAGAGAGAGAGAGAGAGAGAGAGAGAGAGCGTGTGAGTGGTTTGTGAGTGTGTTTGGGAGAGAGTGTGTGAATGGTATGAGAGTGCTGAGAGTGTGTTTGGGAGAGAGAGACAGAGCGTGTGAGTGGTGTGTGAGTGCGTTTAGGAGAGTGTGTGAATGGTATGAGTGTTGAGAGTGTGTTTGAGAGAGTGTGTGAATGATATGAGTGTGTTGAGAGTGTGTTTGGGAGAGAGAGAGCGTGTGGGGAGGCAGCAGGTAGATGGGATGTGAAGCCCTGGAGGCAGGAAAGTGAGGTACACACTGTACCAGGCGACAAGACGAATTCCACCATGATCATTGTGTGACTCACTCCGTCTGTAGTGTGCTGCTGGTACACGTGTGTTGGGGTGCTGGTGGAGGTGTTGGGGTACTGGTGGAAGTGTTGGGGTACTGGTGGAAGTGTTGGGGTACTGGTGGAGGTATTAGGACTGCTGGTGGAGGTGTTGGTGTGGTGCTGGAAGAGGTGTGCTGTTGGAGGAAGTACTTAGGATGTTGGTGTGCTGTTGGAGGTGCTCAGCGTGGTAGTGCGGTGTTGAGGGTGTTGTAAGTGGTGTTGGGTAGAGACACCAGTTAAAAACCAACAGTGCCACAGTGCCAACTACCTTCTAACCTGACACAGTGACAGACGGACACAGTGACAGGATACAGTGACACGCAGACACACTCCCTGGGGCTAACTTTAAAAAAGGTCACTGGAATCTCCTGAGCCAGGCTGAAATATTGTGGTCAGGAAGCAATGATTGTGCGTGCGTGTGTGTGTGTGTGTGTGTGTGTGTGTGTGTGTGTGTGTACTCACCTAGTTGTACTCACCTAGTTGAGGTTGCGGGGGTCGAGTCCGAGCTCCTGGCCCCGCCTCTTCACTGATCGCTACTAGGTCACTCTCCCCGAGCCGTGAGCTTTATCATACCTCTGCTTAAAGCTATGTATGGATCCTGCCTCCACTACATCGCTTCCCAAACTATTCCACTTACTGACTACTCTGTGGCTGAAGAAATACTTCCTAACATCCCTGTGATTCATCTGTGTCTTTAGCTTCCAACTGTGTCCCCTTGTTACTGTGTCCAATCTCTGGAACATCCTGTCTTTGTCCACCTTGTCAATTCCCCTCAGTATTTTGTATGTCGTTATCATGTCCCCCCTATCTCTCCTGTCCTCCAGTGTCGTCAGGTTGATTTCCCTTAACCTGTGTGTGTGTGTGTGTGTGTGTGTGTGTGTGTGTGTGTGTGTGTGTGTGTGTGTGTGTGTGTGTGTGTGTGTGTGTGTGTGTGTTACCAATTTTCAAAGACACTTGTCGATAAACACTTGACCTGTTGTTTGTAATGTGTGTGGCACTGGCCCTCGTACACTCACTGTCATGTTAGAGATCACTGTCATTCTACTGCCTTGTTCTCTGGCACAACTGTCTACACTTCTTCTAGCCTTCACAGACACCATCTTGTTGAAGCATCTCTTACACACAGCTTTCCTAATACGAATCTTAGTCCTGTCTCTGTAGACGTTTTCCTTTCTCATTACATTGTCAAATGTTCCAAACTTCACAACATTCGTGACTTGATCTTATCTGTCTCCTCCTCTCCTAACCTTGTCTTCTTTCCTGTACTTTCTTTGCCTGTCTTCTGTCCTGTGTTGGGTGTTGTCTTGCTGGGGTTTGGTCCAACCCTCGTGGGCCAGTAGGTCTCAGGCAGTGCTAACTCTGTTCTCTAGTTCTTAGAATATCTCTACTATTATTATTACTACTACTATTTCTTCGCTAAGTCTCCGCCCTATGACCATTTTTTCACTGCTACTACTACTACTACTACTACTACTACTACTACTGCCACCTTTACCTTGTTACATTACTTTTTCTACTACTACCATTACTACTAATACCACAATACTACTATTCCCTCCTCTCGTTATACTACTCCCGGCCCCGCCTCCCTCTCGTACATAGTCTGGCTATCTTCCCTTCTCACTTTTCTGTGACTAGTTAATGATTCAGGATAGACCGAAACATCGTCACAAGTTTCAATCTTGCTACAGTACTATCTTAGGACCATACTATCTTACACTAGTTCTATGTGGTGATACAATCATCCTTTTGCAATGGATTGGAAGCCTGTGGTAGACAGACCAGCTGACACTGAAACAGTTAACGGCTGGAGGCTCGTGTTCTGTTATCTGTTAACAGAACACTTGTAGTGGAAGTGAGCAAGTGAGACACAAAGGTGTTCAAGTGGTGTTAGTGAAGTGAAGGTGAGGAAAATGAAAGTTTTAGAGGTCAGTCAATGATGGGTGAGGTGTTTTGTACAGTTACCTGAGAGAGAGATATCTCACCACCTGTCTTTACCTCCCCCTCCCTCCTTCCCTCCAGTGTCCACAGGTGCTTGTCTCAGGCACTTAGCACTCCCTCCAGTGTCCACAGGTGCTTGTCTCAGGCACTTAGCACTCCCTCCAGTGTCCACAGGTGCTTGTCTCAGGCACTTAGCACTCCCTCCAGTGTCCACAGGTGCTTGTCTCAGGCACTTAGCACTCCCTCCAGTGTCCACAGGTGCTTGTCTCAGGCACTTAGCACTCCCTCCAGTGTCCACAGGTGCTTGTCTCAGGCACTTAGCACTCCCTCCAGTGTCCACAGGTGCTTGTCTCAGGCACTTAGCACTCCCTCCAGTGTCCACAGGTGCTTGTCTCAGGCACTTAGCACTCCCTCCAGTGTCCACAGGTGCTTGTCTCAGGCACTTAGCACTCCCTCCAGTGTCCACAGGTGCTTGTCTCAGGCACTTAGCACTCCCTCCAGTGTCCACAGGTGCTTGTCTCAGGCACTTAGCACTCCCTCCAGTGTCCACAGGTGCTTGTCTCAGGCACTTAGCACTCCCTCCAGTGTCCACAGGTGCTTGTCTCAGGCACTTAGCACTCCCTCCAGTGTCCACAGGTGCTTGTCTCAGGCACTTAGCACTCCCTCCAGTGTCCACAGGTGCTTGTCTCAGGCACTTAGCACTCCCTCCAGTGTCCACAGGTGCTTGTCTCAGGCACTTAGCACTCCCTCCAGTGTCCACAGGTGCTTGTCTCAGGCACTTAGCACTCCCTCCAGTGTCCACAGGTGCTTGTCTCAGGCACCTAGTCAGTGAACACAGGTGCTTGTCTCAGGCACTTAGCACTCCCTCCAGTGTCCACAGGTGCTTGTCTCAGGAACTTAGCACTCCCTCCAGTGTCCACAGGTGCTTGTCTCAGGCACTTAGCACTCCCTCCAGTGTCCACAGGTGCTTGTCTCAGGCACTTAGCACTCCCTCCAGTGTCCACAGGTGCTTGTCTCAGGCACCTAGCACTCCCTCCAGTGAACACAGGTGCTTGTCTCAGGCACCTAGCACTCCCTCCATTGTCTCAGGCACCTAGCACTCCCTCCATTGTCTCAGGCACCTAGCACTCCCTCCAGTGAACACAGGTGCTTGCCTCGGGCACCTAGCACTCCCTCCATTGTCTCAGGCACCTAGCACTCCCTCCATTGTCTCAGGCACCTAGCACTCCCTCCAGTTTCCACAGGTGCTTGCCTCGGGCACCTAGCACTCCCTCCATTGTCTCAGGCACCTAGCACTCCCTCCATTGTCTCAGGCACCTAGCACTCCCTCCATTGTCTCAGGCACCTAGCACTCCCTCCAGTGAACACAGGTGCTTGTCTCAGGCACCTAGCACTCCCTCCAGTGTCCACAGGTGCTTGTCTCAGGCACCTAGCACTCCCTCCAGTGTCCACAGGTGCTTGTCTCAGGCACCTAGCACTCCCTCCAGTGTCCACAGGTGCTTGTCTCAGGCACCTAGCACTCCCTCCAGTGTCCACAGGTGCTTGTCTCAGGCACCTAGCACTCCCTCCAGTGTCCACAGGTGCTTGTCTCAGGCACCTAGCACTCCCTCCAGTGAACACAGGTGCTTGTCTCAGGCACCTAGCACTCCCTCCAGTGAACACAGGTGCTTGTCTCAGGCACCTAGCACTCCCTCCAGTGTCTCAGGCACCTAGCACTCCCTCCATTGTCTCAGGCACCTAGCACTCCCTCCAGTTTCCACAGGTGCTTGCCTCGGGCACCTAGCACTCCCTCCATTGTCTCAGGCACCTAGCACTCCCTCCATTGTCTCAGGCACCTAGCACTCCCTCCATTGTCTCAGGCACCTAGCACTCCCTCCATTGTCTCAGGCACCTAGCACTCCCTCCAGTGAACACAGGTATTCGGTAAATTAGGTACCAGTCATACTTGTGACATACATACCTCCGACTACTTTCGAGAAACCTACTTTCGAAGACCATCCTAAAACCAGACTAAACTGCTGACAGCCTGGTTAATTAGGCTGTTCCTGCTAGCAACTCGCAGGCCTACACACTGCATATTTACCAAGAATATACTGTACATTTCCAGATGTGTGTGTGTGTGTGTGTGTGTTCTCACTGAGTTGTGAGAGTCGAGTCGCAGCTCCTAGGACCGCCTCCCAATCTTCAAATAACTGACACTGCTGGCTCCTAGCCTCTTAAAATACACTGAGCTCAACTCTGTCATTATTACTGATTCTTTGTCATCACTGAAGACTCTTGACTCGCATAATGATTCTACAACAAATTGATCATTAGAGAAGTCAGGTATAGATATTAAAAAATCCGGGAGATAGGGAATTAATGTACAGTTGTTGTGGATTCCATCACACACTGGATTACTCCTTCATGATAAAGTTGATATATTAGCCAAGAAAAGTACCCAGAATGAGAATGTAGAATATAACTTTGTTGTGTCTGTGTCTAGAGTTGGGAATAATATTAAGAGAGAAGTGAATAATGAAAGTGAATGTTATAGGAATGTAGTTAGAAGTCTGAGTAGATCTGTAACCCACTATGATAACATGAAGGTAGATCTGTAACCCACTATGATAACACGAAGGTAGATCTGTAACCCACTATGATAACATGAAGGTAGATCTGTAACCCACTATGATAACACGAAGGTAGATCTGTAACCCACTATGATAACATGAAGGTAGATCTGTAACCCACTATGATAACATGAAGGTAGATCTGTAACCCACTATGATAACATGAAGGTAGATCTGTAACCCACTATGATAACATGAAGGTAGATCTGTAACCCACTATGATAACATGAAGGTAGATCTGTAACCCACTATGATAACACGAAGGTAGATCTATAACCCACTATGATAACATGAAGGTAGATCTGTAACCCACTATGATAACACGAAGGTAGATCTATAACCCACTATGATAACATGAAGGTAGATCTGTAACCCACTATGATAACATGAAGGTAGATCTGTAACCCACTATGATAACACGAAGGTAGATCTATAACCCACTATGATAACACGAAGGTAGATCTGTAACCCACTATGATAACACGAAGGTAGATCTATAACCCACTATGATAACATGAAGGTAGATCTGTAACCCACTATGATAACATGAAGGTAGATCTGTAACCCACTATGATAACACGAAGGTAGATCTATAACCCACTATGATAACACGAAGGTAGATCTGTAACCCACTATGATAACACGAAGGTAGATCTATAACCCACTATGATAACATGAAGGTAGATCTGTAACCCACTATGATAACACGAAGGTAGATCTATAACCCACTATGATAACACGAAGGTAGATCTGTAACCCACTATGATAACATGAAGGTAGATCTGTAACCCACTATGATAACATGAAGGTAGATCTATAACCCACTATGATAACATGAAGGTAGATCTATAACCCACTATGATAACATGAAGGTAGATCTGTAACCCACTATGATAACATGAAGGTAGATCTATAACCCACTATGATAACATGAAGGTAGATCTATAACCCACTATGATAACACGAAGGTAGATCTATAACCCACTATGATAACATGAAGGTAGATCTGTAACCCACTATGATAACATGAAGGTAGATCTATAACCCACTATGATAACATGAAGGTAGATCTGTAACCCACTGTGATAACACGAAGGTAGATCTGTAACCCACTATGATAACATGAAGGTAGATCTGTAACCCACTATGATAACATGAAGGTAGATCTATAACCCACTATGATAACATGAAGGTAGATCTATAACCCACTATGATAACATGAAGGTAGATCTATAACCCACTATGATAACATGAAGGTAGATCTGTAACCCACTATGATAACATGAAGGTAGATCTGTAACCCACTATGATAACATGAAGGTAGATCTGTAACCCACTGTGATAATGTGAAGGTAGATCTATAACCCACTGTGATAACATGAAGGTAGATCTGTAACCCACTATGATAACATGAAGGTAGATCTGTAACCCACTATGATAACATGAACGTACGTTTATGGAGCAACTTGCAATGTGAACACTGTTGTAGTAGCCAGGTTAATGCTTGGTTACAAGTACTTCTGACAGTCTGGCAGACACACACACTGACTGCTGTTGTAGTAGCCAGGCTTATGCTTGGTTACAAGTACTTCTGACAGTCTGGCAGACACACACACTGACTGCTGTTGTAGTAGCCAGGCTTATGCTTGGTTACAAGTACTTCTGACAGTCTGGCAGACACACACACTGACTGCTGTTGTAGTAGCCAGGCTTATGCTTGGTTACAAGTACTTCTGACAGTCTGGCAGACACACACACTGACTGCTGTTGTAGTAGCCAGGCTTATGCTTGGTTACAAGTACTTCTGACAGTCTGGCAGACACACACACTGACTGCTGTTGTAGTAGCCAGGCTTATGCTTGGTTACAAGTACTTCTGACAGTCTGGCAGACACACACACTGACTGCTGCTGTAGTAGCCAGGCTTATGCTTGGTTACAAGTACTTCTGACAGTCTGGCAGACACATACACTGACTGCTGTTGTAGTAACCAGGCTTATGCTTGGTTACAAGTACTTCTGACAGTCTGGCAGACACACACACTGACTGCTGTTGTAGTAACCAGGCTTATGCTTGGTTACAAGTACTTCTGACAGTCTGGCAGACACACACACTGACTGCTGTTGTAGTAACCAGGCTTATGCTTGGTTACAAGTACTTCTGACAGTCTGGCAGACACACACACTGACTGCTGTTGTAGTAGCCAGGCTTATGCTTGGTTACAAGTACTTCTGACAGTCTGGCAGACACACACTGACTGCTGTTGTAGTAGCCAGGCTTATGCTTGGTTACAAGTACTTCTGACAGTCTGGCAGACACACACACTGACTGCTGTTGTAGTAGCCAGGCTTATGCTTGGTTACAAGTACTTCTGACAGTCTGGCAGACACACACACTGACTGCTGTTGTAGTAGCCAGGCTTATGCTTGGTTACAAGTACTTCTGACAGTCTGGCAGACACACACACACACTGACTGCTGTTGTAGTAGCCAGACTTATGCTTGGTTACAAGTACTTCTGACAGTCTGGCAGACACACATATAATTATCAAATTTAATACAAGGTATGGTCTGATAAGACAACTGTAAATATAAATCCAGATAACTATGATGGTGTCTTCTATTATTTCTCTATTGAAGTTAAGGAGGGAGGGGAGAGGGGGGAGGGGAGTGTGGGGAGTACTACATGGCTGTCCATTACCATCATTACCAACACACCGTGAATGACAAGGGCGAGAGAGGGAGGCAGGGAGGGAGGGAGAGAGTGAAGCAGGAAAGGAGGGAGAGAGGAGGAAAGGGATACAGAGATGAATGGATTGAAGGAGCGGAGGGAAAGAGGAAAACATTGGGATGGTAGATATAAAGAGAGACAAACTCAGGGAAACATGAAGGTAAGAATGGGAGAGAGAGAGAGAGAGAGAGAGAGAGAGAGAGAGAGAGAGAGAGAGAGAGAGAGAGAGAGAGAGAGAGAGAGAGAGAGAGAGAGAGAGAGAGAGTTACTGTAACTTCAGCAAGGATCTTTCACCAGTGAATACTTCATCAGTAGCACAAACATGAGGATGGTGGTGTGGTTGATAACACAATGATTCTCTCAGTCAGGTTAAGCCCGGCTAGGTGTGGTCAATAACTAGACAGGTGACCACTTGGATGCAGCGGCGACCTTGACTAGAGGACCTCGACAAGCTACGAACACGGACGTCCTGTCCCTGCCACGGTAAACTCACCGTGAGAGGAAGAGCTCGTATTGGGTCCCTTCAACCGTAAGTTTAAGGGGTCCAAGACTATTCAAAAGCCTACCATCATACATAAAGGTGATCAATAGACGCCTAGCTGTCTTCAAGAAAGAGCCTAATAACTTCCGCTAGTCAGTTCCTGATCACCTGGACTGTGGTTTGTACGCTGGATTGCATGCGACCAGCACTAATAGCCTGATGGATCAGGCCTTCATCCTGAAGGTCTATGACATCAGTGAACTAAAGAGCCAGAGGAGACATGATAACAGCGTACAAAATACTCAGCAGGTATCGATAGCGGGGAATATTAACCACTGGTATTGAAATAATGACAACTGGTATTAGTGGTGTGACCACTGGTATTAGAATAATGACCACTGATATTGGAATACCGAAGACTGGTATAGGAATAGTGACCACTGATATTAGAATACTGAAGACTGGTATAGGAATAGTGACCACTGGTATTAGAATAGTGACCACTGATATAGGAACACTGAAGACTGGTATAGGAATAGTGACCACTGGTATTAGAATAGTGACCACTGATATTGGAATACTGAAGACTGGTATAGGAATAGTGACCACTGGTATTAGAATAGTGACCACTGATATTGGAATACTGAAGACTGGTATAGGAATAGTGACCACTGGTATTAGAATAGTGACCACTGATATTGGAATACCGAAGACTGGTATAGGAATAGTGACCACTGGTATTAGAATAGTGACCACTGATATAGGAATAGTGACCACTTGTATAGGAATAGTGACCACTGATATTGGAATACTGACGACTGGTATTGGAATAGTGACCACTGGTATTAGAATAGTGACTACTGGTATTAGAAGTGACCACTGGTATTAGAATAGTGACCACTGGTATAGGAATAGTGACCACTGGTATTGGAATAGTGACCACTGGTATTGGAATAGTGACCACTGGTATTGGAATAGTGATCACTGGTATTAGAATAGTGACCACTGGTATTGGAATATTAACCACTGGTATAGGAATAGTGACCACTGGTATTAGAATAGTGACCACTGGTATAGAAATAGTAACCACTGGTATTGGAATAGTGACCACTGGTATTAGAATAGTGACCACTGGTATTAGAATAGTGACCACTGGTATTAGAATAGTGACCACTGGTATTGGAATAGTGACCACTGGTATTAGGAGAGTGACAACTGATATTAGAATAGTGACCACTGATATTGGAATAGTGACCATTGGTATTAGAATAGTGACCACTGGTATTGGAATAGTGACCACTGGTATTAGAAAAGTGACCACTGGTATTGGAATAGTGACCATTGGTATTAGAATAGTGACCACTGGTATTGGAATAGTGACCACTGGTATTAGAATAGTGACCACTGGTATTAGAATACTGACCACTGGAATTGGAATATTGACCACTGGTATTAGGATAGTGACCACTGGTATTGGAATATTGACCACTGGTATAGGAATATTAACTACTGGTATTAGAATAGTGACCACTGGAATTAGAATAGTGACCCTGGTATTAGAATAGCGACCACTGGTATAGGAATATTGACTACTGGTATAAGAATATTAACCACTGGTATTATTATAGTAACCACTGGTATTAAAATAATAACCACTGGTATTAGAATAGTGACCACTGGTATTAGAATAGTAACCACTGGTACTGGAATAGTGACCATTGGTATTGGAATAGTAACTATTGGTATTGGAATACTGACAACTGGTATAGGAATATTAACTACTGGTATCAGAATAGTAACCACTGGTATTGGAATAGTAACCACTGGTACTGGAATAGTAACCACTGGTATTGGAATAGTAACCACTGGTACTGGAATAGTAACCACTGGTATTGGAATAGTAACCACTGGTATTGGAATAGTAACCACTGGTATTGGAATAGTAACCACTGGTATTGGAATAGTAACCACTGGTATTGGAATAGTAACCACTGGTATTGGAATAGTAACCACTGGTATTGGAATAGTAACCACTGGTACTTGAATAGTAACCACTGGTATTGGAATAGTAACCACTGGTATTGGAATAGTAACCACTGGTATTGGAATAGTAACCACTGGTATTGAAATAGTAACCACTGGTATTGGAATAGTAACCAGTGGTATTGAAATAGTAACCAATGGTACTGGAATAGTAACCACTGGTATTGGAATAGTAACCACTGGTATTGGAATAGTAACCACTGGTATTGGAATAGTAACCACTGGTATTGAAATAGTAACCACTGGTATTGAAATAGTAACCACTGATATTGGAATAGTAACCACTGGTATTGGAATAGTAACCACTGGTATTGGAATAGTAACCACTGGTATTGGAACATTGAGCAACTGGTGGGAATTGTGTTGGAGGTGGGATCGGTGGGGAGGGAGGTGGGTAGGGACTGGTAGTGGTGTGGGAGGGTGCTGACCACTGGTGAGTGGGTGGGTGAGTTGTGGGTTTAAGAAAGGGGGAGTGGTGGTCGCGTGCTAGGGCCGGAAATAAAGAGTGTGTCGGCCTGGTTTCCCATGAAGCAGTGTCCGGTGTCTCTCCTGACTGACTGACATACATTTACCAGCTAAAACTTGGGCTGTAGCACCTCCACTACCTCACTGTTCCCCCCAACACCACATCACTGCTCCCCCCACATCACATCACTGCTCCCCCCAACACCACATCACTGCTCCCCCCAACACCACATCACTGCTCCCCCCACACCACCTCACTGCTCCCCCAACACCACCTCACTGCTCCCCCAACACCACATCACTGCTCCCCCCACACCACCTCACTGCTCCCCAGACCACCTCACTGCTCCCCACACCACCTTATTACTCCCCACACAACCTCACTGCTCCCCACACCACCTCACTGCTCGCTAACACCACCTCACTGCTCCCCACACCACCTTATTACTCCCCCACACATCACTGCTCCCCCCCCACACCACCTCACTGCTCCCCAAACCACATCACTGCTTCCCCCACACCACCTCACTGCTCCCCACACCACCTTATTACTCCCCACACCCCACTGCTACAACCTCACTGCTCGCTAACACCACCTCACTGCTCCCCACACCACCTTATTACCACATCACTGCTCCCCCCCCACACCACCTCACTGCTCCCCAAACCACATCACTGCTCCCCCACACCACCTCACTGCTCCCCACACAACCTCACTTCTCCCCCACACCACCTCACTGCTCCCAACACACCACCTCACTGCTCCCCACACCACCTCACTGCTCCCTCACACAACCTCACTGCTCCTCCACACCACCTCGCTGCTCCTCACACCACTTCACTGCTCCCCCACACCACCTCACTGCTCCTCCACACAACCTCACTGCTCCCCACACCACCTCACTGCTCCCCCACACCACCTCACTGCTCCCCACACCTCACTGCTTCCCACACCACCTCACTGCTCCTCCACACCACCTCACTGCTCCCAACACCATCTCACTGCTCCCAACACA
This sequence comes from Cherax quadricarinatus, assembly GCF_038502225.1. Classification (NCBI taxonomy): domain Eukaryota; kingdom Metazoa; phylum Arthropoda; class Malacostraca; order Decapoda; family Parastacidae; genus Cherax; species Cherax quadricarinatus. Next base: position 1,571,708 of record NC_091378.1, read on the forward strand.
CCAAATCAGTGCTCCCAACACACCACCTCACTGCTCCCCACACCACCTCACTGCTCCCAACACACCACCTCACTGCTCGCAACACACCAACTCACTGCTCCCCACACACCACCTCACTGCTCCCCACAGCACCTCACTGCTTCCCACACCACCTCACTGCTCCTCCACACTACCTCATTGCTCCAAACACAACCTCACTGCTCCCCACCCCACCTCACTGCTCCCTCACACCACCTCACTGCTCCACCACACCACCTCACTGCTCCCAACATACCTCTTCACTGCTCCCAACACCACCTCACCGATCCCCACACCACGTTACTGCTCCCCACACACCACCTCACTGCTCCCCACACCACGTCACTGCTCCCCACACACCACGTCACTGCTCCCAACACACCAGCTCACTGCTCCCAACACACCACATTACTGCTCCCAACACACCACCTCACTGCTCCCAACACACCACCTCACTGCTCCTCCACACCACGTCACTGCTCCACACACACCACCTCACTGCTTCCAACATCACCTCACTTCTCCCAACAGACCACCTCACTGCTCCCAACACACCACGTCACTGCTCCCCACACACCACCTCACTGCTTCCAACATCACCTCACTTCTCCCAACACACCACCTCACTGCTCCTCCACACCACCTCACTGATCCCAACACACCACCTCACTGCTCCCAACACACCACCTCACTGCTCCCCCACACCACCTCACTGCTCCCCACACACCAACTCACTGCTCCTCCACACCACCTCACTGCTCCCAACACACCACCTCACTGCTCCCAACACACCACCTCACTGCTCCCCATACACCACCTCAGTGCTCCCAACACACCACCTCACTGCTCCCAACACACCACGTCACTGCTCCTCCACACCACGTCACTGCTCCCCACACACCACCTCACTGCTCCCCACATCACCTCACTTCTCCCAACACACCACCTCACTGCTCCCAACACACCACCTCACTGCTCCCAACACACCACCTCACTGCTCCCAACACACAACCTCACTGCTCCCCACCCCACCTCACTGCTCCCTCACACCACCTCACTGCTCCTCCACACCACTTCACTGCTCCCCCCACACCACCTCACTGCTCCCAACATACCTCTTCACTGCTCCCAACACCACCTCACCGATCCCCACACCACCTCACTGCTCCCCACACCTCACTGCTTCCCACACCACCTCACTGCTCCTCCACACCACCTCACTGCTCCCAACACCATCTCACTGCTCCCAACACACCAAATCAGTGCTCCCAACACACTACCTCACTGCTCCCCACACCACCTCACTGCTCCCAACACACCACCTCACTGCTCCTAACACACCACCTCGCTGCTCCCCACACACCACTTCACTGGTCCCCACACCAACTCACTGCTTCCCACACCACCTCACCGCTCCTCCACACTACCTCATTGCTCCACACACAACCTCACTGCTCCCCACCCCACCTCACTGCTCCCCACACCACGTCACTGCTCTCCACACACCACCTCACTGCTCCCAACACACCACTTCACTGCTCCCAACACACCACCTCAATGCTCCCAACACACCACCTCAATGCTCCTCCACACCACATCACTGCTCCCCACACACCAACTCACTGCTTCCCACATCACCTCACTTCTCCCAACACACCACCTCACTGCTCCCAACACACCACCTCACTGCTCCCCACACATTACCTCACTGCTCCTACACACAACCTCACTTCTCCCAACACACCACCTCACTGCTCCCAACACACCATCTCACTGCTCCCAACACACCACCTCACTGCTCCCCCACACCACCTCACTGCTTCCCATACACCACCTCACTGCTCCTCCACACCACCTCACTGCTCCCAACACACCACCTCACTGCTTCCAACACACCACCTCACTGCACCCCATACACCACCTCAGTGCTCCCAACACACCACCTCACTGCTCCCAACACACCACGTCACTGCTCCTCCACACCACGTCACTGCTCCCCACACACCACCTCACTGCTCCCCACATCACCTCACTTCTCCCAACACACCACCTCACTGCTCCCAACACACCACCTCACTGCTCCCAACACACCACCTCACTGCTCCCCACACATCACCTCACTGCTCTTCCACACCACCTCACTGCTCCCAACACACCACCTCACTGCTCCCCACACAACACCTCACTGCTCTTCCACACCACCTCACTGCTCCCAACACACCACCTCACTGCTCCCCACACATCACCTCACTGCTCCTCCACACCACCTCACTGCTCCCAACACATCACCTCACTTCTCCCAACACACCACCTCACTGCTCCCAACACACCACCTCACTGCTCCCAACACACCACCTCACTGCTCCCCACACATCACCTCACTGCTCTTCCACACCACCTCACTGCTCCCAACACACCACCTGACTGCTCCCCACACATCACCTCACTGCTCCTCCACACCACCTCACTGCTCCCAACACACCACCTCACTGCTCCTAACACACCACCTCACTGCTCCCAACACACCACCTCACTGCTCCCCCACACCACCTCACTGCTCCTCACACACCACCTCACTGCTCCTCCACACCACCTCACTGCGCTCCCAACACACCACCTGACTGCTCCCCACACATCACCTCACTGCTCCTCCACACCACCTCACTGCTCCCAACACACCACCTCACTGCTCCTAACACACCACCTCACTGCTCCCAACACACCACCTCACTGCTCTTCCACACCACCTCACTGCTCCCAACACACCACCTCACTGCTCCCCACACATCACCTCACTGCTCTTCCACACCACCTCACTGCTCCCAACACACCACCTCACTGCTCCCCACACATCACCTCACTGCTCTTCCACACCACCTCACCGCTCCCAACACACCACCTCACTGCTCCCCACACATCACCTCACTGCTCCTCCACACCACCTCACTGCTCCCAACACATCACCTCACTTCTCCCAACACACCACCTCACCGCTCCCAACACACCACCTCACTGCTCCCCACACTTCACCTCACTGCTCCCAACACACCACTTCACTGCTCCCAACACACCACCTGACTGCTCCCCACACATCACCTCACTGCTCCTCCACACCACCTCACTGCTCCCAACACACCACCTCACTGCTCCTAACACACCACCTCACTGCTCCCAACACACCACCTCACTGCTCCTCACACACCACCTCACTGCTCCTCCACACCACCTCACTGCTCCCAACACACCACCTCACTGCTCCTAACACACCACCTCACTGCTCCCAACACACCACCTCACTGCTCTTCCACACCACCTCACTGCTCCCAACACACCACCTCACTGCTCCCCACACATCACCTCACTGCTCTTCCACACCACCTCACTGCTCCCAAGACACCACCTCACTGCTCCCCCACACCACCTCACTGCTCCCAACACACCACCTCACTGCTCCCCACACATCACCTCACTGCTCCCAACACACCACCTCACTGCTCCCGACACACCACCTCACTGCACCCAACACACCACCTCACTGCTCCCAACACACCACCTCACTGCTCCCAACACACCACCTCACTGCACCCAACACACCACCTCACTGCTCCCCACACATCACCTCACTGCTCTTCCACACCACCTCACTGCTCCCAAGACACCACCTCACTGCTCCCCCACACATCACCTCACTGCTCCCAACACACCACCTCACTGCTCCCGACACACCACCTCACTGCACCCAACACACCACCTCACTGCTCCCAACACACCACCTCAATGCACCCAACACACCACCTCACTGCTCCCAACACACCACCTCACTGCTCCCAACACACCACCTCAATGCACCCAACACACCAACTCACTGCACCCAACACACCACCTCACTGCTCCCAACACACCACCTCACTGCACCCAACACACAACCTCACTGCACCCAACACACCACCTCACTGCTCCCAACACACCACCTCAATGCACCCAACACACCAACTCACTGCACCCAACACACCACCTCACTGCTCCCAACACACCACCTCACTGCACCCAACACACAACCTCACTGCACCCAACACACCACCTCACTGCTCCCAACACACCACCTCACTGCACCCAACACACCACCTCACTGCTCCCAACACACCACCTCACTGCTCCCAACACACCACCTCACTGCACCCAACACACCACCTCACTGCACCCAACACACCACCTCACTGCTCCCAACACACCACTTCACTGCTCCCAACACACCACCTCACTGCTCCGAACACACCACCTCACTGCTCCCAACACACCACCTCACTGCTCCCAACACACCACCTCACTGCTCCCAACACACCACCTCACTGCACCCAACACACCACCTCACTGCTCCCAACACACCACCTCACTGCTCCCAACACACCACCTCACTGCTCCCAACACACCACCTCACTGCTCCCAACACACCACCTCACTGCACCCAACACACCACCTCACTGCTCCCAACACACCACCTCACTGCTCCCAACACACCACCTCACTGCTCCCAACACACCACCTCACTGCTCCCAACACACCACCTCACTGCTCCCAACACACCACCTCACTGCTCCCAACACACCACCTCACTGCTCCCAACACACCACTTCACTGCTCCCAACACACCACCTCACTGCTCCCAACACACCACATCACTGCTCCCAACACACCACCTCACTTCTCCCAACACACCACCTCACACCCACACACCTTCACTGCTCCCAACACACCACCTCACTGCTCCCAACACACCACCTCACTGCTCCCAACACACCACCTCACTGCTCCCAACACACCACTTCACTGCTCCCAACACACCACCTCACTGCTCCCAACACACCACTTCACTGCTCCCAACACACCACCTCACTGCTCCCAACACACCACCTCACTGCTCCCAACACACCACTTCACTGCTCCCAACACACCACCTCACTGCTCCCAACACACCACCTCACTGCTCCCAACACACCACTTCACTGCTCCCAACACACCACCTCACTGCTCCCAACACACCACTTCACTGCTCCCAACACACCACCTCACTGCTCCCAACACACCACTCACTGCTCCCAACACACCACCTCACTGCTCCCAACACACCACCTCACTGCTCCCAACACACCACCTCACTGCTCCCAACACACCACCTCACTGCTCCCAACACACCACCTCACTGCTCCCAACACACCACCTCACTGCACCCAACACACCACTTCACTGCTCCCAACACACCACCTCACTGCTCCCAACACACCACTTCACTGCTCCCAACACACCACCTCACTGCTCCCAACACACCACTTCACTGCTCCCAACACACCACCTCACTGCTCCCAACACACCACTTCACTGCTCCCAACACACCACTTCACTGCTCCCAACACACCACCTCACTGCACCCAACACACCACCTCACTGCTCCCAACACACCACCTCACTGCTCCCAACACACCACCTCACTGCTCCCAACACACCACCTCACTGCACCCAACACACCACTTCACTGCTCCCAACACACCACCTCACTGCTCCCAACACACCACCTCACTGCTCCCAACACACCACCTCACTGCTCCCAACACACCACTTCACTGCTCCCAACACACCACCTCACTGCTCCCAACACACCACTTCACTGCTCCCAACACACCACTTCACTGCTCCCAACACACCACCTCACTGCACCCAACACACCACCTCACTGCTCCCAACACACAACCTCACTGCTCCCAACACACCACCTCACTGCTCCGAACACACCACCTCACTGCTCCCAACACACAACCTCACTGCACCCAACACACCACCTCACTGCTCCCAACACACCACCTCACTGCACCCAACACACCACCTCACTGCACCCAACACACCACCTCACTGCTCCCAACACACCACCTCACTGCACCCAACACACCACCTCACTGCACCCAACACACCACCTCACTGCTCCCAACACACCACCTCACTGCACCCAACACACCACCTCACTGCACCCAACACACCACCTCACTGCTCCCAACACACCACCTCACTGCACCCAACACACCACCTCACTGCACCCAACACACCACCTCACTGCTCCCAACACACCACCTCACTGCTCCTTCACCCAGTGAAGGCGCATAAACCACTCTCCATCCTGACTATCATTTCAGATAATTTCTGAATAACAAAAAAAGTTACAATACCGTGACTGGAACAATACACAAATAACCTGCACATAGAGAGGAGCTGACGTCTTAAGCTCTTCTCACTGGAACAATACACAAATAACCCGCACATAGAGAGGAGCTGACGTCTTAAGTTATTCTCACTGGAACAATACACAAATAACCTGCACATAGAGAGGAGCTGACGTCTTAAGCTCTTCTCACTGGAACAATACACAAATAACCCGCACATAGAGAGGAGCTGACGTCTTAAGCTCTTCTCACTGGAACAATACACAAATAACCTGCACATAGAGAGGAGCTGACGTCTTAAGCTCTTCTCACTGGAACAATACACAAATAACCCGCACATAGAGAGGAGCTGACATCTTAAGCTCTTCTCACTGGAACAATACACAAATAACCTGCACATAGAGAGGAGCTGACGTCTTAAGTTCTTCTCACTGGAACAATACACAAATAACCCGCACATAGAGAGGAGCTGACGTCTTAAGTTCTTCTCTTCTATGTGCGGGTTATCTGTGTAAAAATTTCTAAAATCGCCACCATAAAGTGTACAAAGACACCTAAACACGAGGTTCTGGCTGTTGCTTCTCTATAACAACAGCTACTGAAAAATGTCTGGCTATTCTTATAATGTTGCTAAAGCCTAAACTCACCTTATGTTAAGGTCTGTTTTCTCCCTTCAAGGGCAAAATGCCCATCCAGTAGCTGGCTACAATAATGTGCACTTGGGTAGCTGGCTACAATAATGCCCACTTGGGTAGCTGGCTACAATAATGTGCACTTGGGTAGCTGGCTACAATAATGTGCACTTGGGTAGCTGGCTACAATAATGCCCACTTGGGTAGCTGGCTACAATAATGCCCACTTGGGTAGCCGGCTACAATAATGCCCACTTGGGCAGCTGGCTACAATAATGCCCACTTGGGCAGCTGGCTACAATAATGTTTTCCTTCAGAGATATAGGCAGCTGAATTTAAGAAATGTCTGGCCTACACAGTAGACTTCTTCTGTCAAATACAGAGACAACAGTGAAATGAAGACGATGTAATCAGTCCGTCAACCTTAGCGCAGTAGTATTTGAGGTGGTCAGTCCCTCAGCCTGGAGAAGAGTCCAGCTCCTTGTTGGTATTTTATACCATTTTTCAACATGTAATGAGTACCCTGGACTGTGTGCCGTCAGTAACAACAGCCTGGATGATCAAGCCGTCAAGTAGATATACCAGCGCAGGAATAGGGTGTAAGGAGTTGCTTGACATGCAACACAGAAGACAGAATGATGATGAGGGATGAATCATCCAGATATGAAAGGGCAGCAAAGATGAATAGTATTGTTTTTATAGGGAAGAAATGGGTGGGTGTGGACTCCCTGAGGAATGGGGAAGATAATCACAATCCCTGAGGAATGGGGAAGATAATCACAATCCCTGAGGAATGGGAAGGAAGATAATCAGGTATTTGGAGGCACGGTTCATGGTGGCACTGCAACACAACTTCAAGTGTACTGGAGGCACTGTTCATGGTGGCACTGCAACACAACTTCAAGTGTACTGGAGGCACTGTTCATGGTGGCACTGCAACACAACTTCAAGAGTACGAACTTTTCGAAACAGCAAGAGTACAAACTCACCAACAAAAAGTCGTGGTGTCCCACAGAGCAGAGAGTACGAGAGGCAGAACACGGACGCTACCACAACGCAGAGAGTACGAGAGGCAGGCAGAGGCGGCACAGGGACGCTACCACAACGCAGAGAGTACGAGAGGCAGGCAGAGGCAGCACACGGACCCTACCACAACGCAGAGAGTACGAGAGGCAGGCAGAGGCAGCACACGGACGCTACCACAACGCAGAGAGTACGAGAGGCAGGCAGAGGCGGCACAGGGACGCTACCACAACGCAGAGAGTACGAGAGGCAGGCAGAGGCAGCACACGGACCCTACCACAACGCAGAGAGTACGAGAGGCAGGCAGAGGCAGCACACGGACGCTACAACAACGTAGAGAGTACGAGAGGCAGGCAGAGGCAGCACATGGACGCTAAGACAACGTAGAGAGTACGAGAGGCAGGCAGAGGCAGCACACGGACGCTACCACAACGCAGAGAGTACGAGAGGCAGGCAGAGGCAGCACACGGACGCTACCACAACGTAGAGAGTACAAGAGGCAGGCAGAGGCAGCACACGGACGCTACGACAACGCAGAGAGTACGAGAGGCAGGCAGAGGCAGCACACGGACGCTACGACAACGCAGAGAGTACGAGAGGCAGGCAGAGGCAGCACACGGACGCTACCACAACGTAGAGAGTACGAGAGGCAATACACGGACGCTACCACAACGTAGAGAGTACAAGAGGCAGGCAGAGGCAGCACACGGACGCTACGACAACGCAGAGAGTACGAGAGGCAGGCAGAGGCAGCACACGGACGCTACGACAACGTAGAGAGTACGAGAGGCAATACACGGACGCTACCACAACGTAGAGAGTACGAGAGGCAGAGGCAACACACGGACGCTACCACAACGCAGAGAGTACGAGAGGCAGGCAGAGGCAACACACGGACGCTACCACAACGCAGAGAGTACGAGAGGCAGGCAGAGGCAGCACACGGACGCTACCACAACGTAGAGAGTACGAGAGGCAGGCAGAGGCAGCACACGGGCGCTACCACAACGCAGAGCGTATGAGAGGCAGGCAGAAGCAGTACACGGACGCTACCACAACGCAGAGAGTACGAGAGGCAGGCAGAGGCAGCACACGGACGCTACCACAACGCAGAGAGTACGAGAGGCAGGCAGAGGCAGCACACGAACGCTACCACAACGCAGAGAGCACGAGAGGCAGGCAAAGGCAGCACACGGACGCTACCACAACGCAGAGAGTACGAGAAGCAGGCAGAGGCAGCACACGGACGCTACCACAACGTAGAGAGTACGAGAGGCAGGCAGAGGCAGCACATGGACGCTACCACAACGCAGACAGTACGAGAGGCAGGCAGAGGCAGCACACGGACGCTACCACAACGCAGAGAGTACGAGAGGCAGGCAGAGGCGGCACACGGACGCTACCACAACGCAGAGAGTACGAGAGGCAGGCAGAGGCAGCACACGGACGCTACCACAACGCAGAGAGTACGAGAGGCAGGCAGAGGCAGCACACGGACGCTACCACAACGTAGAGAGTACGAGAGGCAGGCAGAGGCAGCACATGGACGCTAAGACAACGTAGAGAGTACGAGAGGCAGGCAGAGGCAGCACACGTACGCTACCACAATGCAGAGAGTACGAGAGGCAGGCAGAGGCAGCACACGGACGCTACCACAACGCAGAGAGTACGAGAGGCAGGCAGAGGCAGCACACGGACGCTACAACAACGTAGAGAGTACAAGTGGCAGGCAGAGGCAGCACACGGACGCTACGACAACGCAGAGAGTACGAGAGGCAGGCAGAGGCAGCACACGGACGCTACGACAACGCAGAGAGTACGAGAGGCAGGCAGAGGCAGCACACGGACGCTAGCACAACGTAGAGAGTACGAGAGGCAATACACGGACGCTACCACAACGTAGAGAGTACAAGAGGCAGGCAGAGGCAGCACACGGACGCTACGACAACGCAGAGAGTACGAGAGGCAGGCAGAGGCAGCACACGGACGCTACCACAACGTAGAGAGTACGAGAGGCAATACACGGACGCTACCACAACGTAGAGAGTACGAGAGGCAGAGGCAACACACGGACGCTACCACAACGCAGAGAGTACGAGAGGCAGGCAGAGGCAACACACGGACGCTACCACAACGCAGAGAGTACGAGAGGCAGGCAGAGGCAGCACACGGACGCTACCACAACGTAGAGAGTACGAGAGGCAGACAGAGGCAGCACACGGGCGCTACCACAACGCTGAGCGTATGAGAGGCAGGCAGAAGCAGTACACGGACGCTACCACAACGCAGAGAGTACGAGAGGCAGGCAGAGGCAGCACACGGACGCTACCACAACGTACCACAAGCAGGTAGAGACGAGTACGAGAGGCAGGCAGAGGCAGCACACGGACGCTACCACAACGCAGACAGTACGAGAGGCAGGCAGAGGCAGCACACGGACGCTACCACAACGCAGACAGTACGAGAGGCAGGCAGAGGCAGCACACGGACGCTACCACAACACAGACAGTACGAGAGGCAGGCAGAGGCAGCACACGAACGTTACCACAACGTTTCACCCACAGTGGAACTTTAAACGAAGCTAAAACCTGGCAAATTACCCCAAAATATCCCGTTTAAAGCGTCCTGAAATCCCAAAGTATAAGTCAGTGCCAGTGTCCACAAGAACAATGCCAGTGTTCACAAGAACAATGCCAGTGTTCACAAGAACAATGCCAGTGTCCACAAGAACAATACCAGTGTCCACAATAACAATGCCAGTGTCCACAAGAACAATACCAGTGTCCACAAGAACAATGCCAGTGTCCACAAGAACAATACCAGTGTCCACAAGAACAATGCCAGTGTCCACAAGAACAATGCCAGTGTCCACAAGAACAATACCAGTGTCCACAAGAACAATGCCAGTGTCCACAAGAACAATACCAGTGTCCACAAGAACAATACCAGTGTCCACAAGAACAATACCAGTGTCCACAAGAACAATGCCAGTGTCCACAAGAACAATACCAGTGTCCACAAGAACAATGCCAGTGTCCACAAGAACAATACCAGTGTCCACAAGAACAATGCCAGTGCCCACAAGAACAATACCAGTGTCCACAAGAACAATACCAGTGTCCACAAGAACAATACCAGTGTCCACAAGAACAATACCAGTGTCCACAAGAACAATGCCAGTGTCCACAAGAACAGTGTCCACAAGAACAATACCAGTGTCCACAAGAACAATACCAGTGTCCACAAGAACAATACCAGTGTCCACAAGAACAATACCAGTGTCCACAAGAACAATACCAGTGTCCACAAGAACAATGCCAGTGTCCACAAGAACAATGCCAGTGTCCACAAGAACAATACCAGTGTCCACAAGAACAATACCAGTGTCCACAAGAACAATACCAGTGTCCACAAGAACAATACCAGTGTCCACAAGAACAATACCAGTGTCCACAAGAACAATACCAGTGTCCACAAGAACAATACCAGTGTCCACAAGAACAATACCAGTGTCCACAAGAACAATACCAGTGTCCACAAGAACAATACCAGTGTCCACAAGAACAATACCAGTGTCCACAAGAACAATACCAGTGTCCACAAGAACAATACCAGTGTCCACAAGAACAATGCCAGTGTCCACAAGAACAATACCAGTGTCCACAAGAACAATGCCAGTGTCCACAAGAACAATCCACAAGAACAATACCAGTGTCCACAAGAACAATACCAGTGTCCACAAGAACAATACCAGTGTCCACAAGAACAATACCAGTGTCCACAAGAACAATACCAGTGTCCACAAGAACAATACCAGTGTCCACAAGAACAATACCAGTGTCCACAAGAACAATGCCAGTGTCCACAAGAACAATACCAGTGTCCACAAGAACAATACCAGTGTCCACAAGAACAATGCCAGTGTCCACAAGAACAATGCCAGTGTCCACAAGAACAATGCCAGTGTCCACAAGAACAATACCAGTGTCCACAAGAACAATACCAGTGTCCACAAGAACAATGCCAGTGTCCACAAGAACAATACCAGTGTCCACAAGAACAATACCAGTGTCCACAAGAACAATACCAGTGTCCACAAGAACAATGCCAGTGTCCACAAGAACAATACCAGTGTCCACAAGAACAATACCAGTGTCCACAAGAACAATGCCAGTGTCCACAAGAACAATACCAGTGTCCACAAGAACAATACCAGTGTCCACAAGAACAATACCAGTGTCCACAAGAACAATACCAGTGTCCACAAGAACAATACCAGTGTCCACAAGAACAATACCAGTGTCCACAAGAACAATACCAGTGTCCACAAGAACAATGCCAGTGTCCACAAGAACAATACCAGTGTCCACAAGAACAATACCAGTGTCCACAAGAACAATACCAGTGTCCACAAGAACAATGCCAGTGTCCACAAGAACAATACCAGTGTCCACAAGAACAATACCAGTGTCCACAAGAACAATGCCAGTGCCCACAAGAACAATGCCAGTGCCCACAAGAACAATACCAGTGTCCACAAGAACAATGCCAGTGTCCACAAGAACAATGCCAGTGTCCACAAGAACAATACCAGTGTCCACAAGAACAATGCCAGTGTCCACAAGAACAATACCAGTGTCCACAAGAACAATGCCAGTGTCCACAAGAACAATACCAGTGTCCACAAGAACAATACCAGTGTCCACAAGAACAATACCAGTGTCCACAAGAACAATACCAGTGTCCACAAGAACAATACCAGTGTCCACAAGAACAATACCAGTGTCCACAAGAACAATGCCAGTGTCCACAAGAACAATACCAGTGTCCACAAGAACAATACCAGTGTCCACAAGAACAATGCCAGTGCCCACAAGAACAATACCAGTGTCCACAAGAACAATGCCAGTGTCCACAAGAACAATACCAGTGTCCACAAGAACAATGCCAGTGTCCACAAGAACAATACCAGTGTCCACAAGAACAATACCAGTGTCCACAAGAACAATACCAGTGTCCACAAGAACAATACCAGTGTCCACAAGAACAATACCAGTGTCCACAAGAACAATACCAGTGTCCACAAGAACAATACCAGTGTCCACAAGAACAATACCAGTGTCCACAAGAACAATACCAGTGTCCACAAGAACAATACCAGTGTCCACAAGAACAATACCAGTGTCCACAAGAACAATACCAGTGTCCACAAGAACAATACCAGTGTCCACAAGAACAATACCAGTGTCCACAAGAACAATACCAGTGTCCACAAGAACAATACCAGTGTCCACAAGAACAATACCAGTGTCCACAAGAACAATACCAGTGTCCACAAGAACAATACCAGTGTCCACAAGAACAATACCAGTGTCCACAAGAACAATACCAGTGTCCACAAGAACAATACCAGTGTCCACAAGAACAATACCAGTGTCCACAAGAACAATACCAGTGTCCACAAGAACAATACCAGTGTCCACAAGAACAATACCAGTGTCCACAAGAACAATACCAGTGTCCACAAGAACAATACCAGTGTCCACAAGAACAATACCAGTGTCCACAAGAACAATACCAGTGTCCACAAGAACAATACCAGTGTCCACAAGAACAATACCAGTGTCCACAAGAACAATACCAGTGTCCACAAGAACAATACCAGTGTCCACAAGAACAATACCAGTGTCCACAAGAACAATACCAGTGTCCACAAGAACAATGCCAGTGCCCACAAGAACAACCAGTGTCCACAAGAACAATCCACAAGAACAATACCAGTGTCCACAAGAACAATACCAGTGTCCACAAGAACAATACCAGTGTCCACAAGAACAATGCCAGTGTCCACAAGAACAATACCAGTGTCCACAAGAACAATACCAGTGTCCACAAGAACAATACCAGTGTCCACAAGAACAATACCAGTGTCCACAAGAACAATACCAGTGTCCACAAGAACAATACCAGTGTCCACAAGAACAATACCAGTGTCCACAAGAACAATACCAGTGTCCACAAGAACAATACCAGTGTCCACAAGAACAATACCAGTGTCCACAAGAACAATGCCAGTGTCCACAAGAACAATACCAGTGTCCACAAGAACAATACCAGTGTCCACAAGAACAATACCAGTGTCCACAAGAACAATACCAGTGTCCACAAGAACAATACCAGTGTCCACAAGAACAATACCAGTGTCCACAAGAACAATACCAGTGTCCACAAGAACAATACCAGTGTCCACAAGAACAATACCAGTGTCCACAAGAACAATACCAGTGTCCACAAGAACAATACCAGTGTCCACAAGAACAATACCAGTGTCCACAAGAACAATGCCAGTCCACAAGAACAATACCAGTGTCCACAAGAACAATACCAGTGTCCACAAGAACAATACCAGTGTCCACAAGAACAATACCAGTGTCCACAAGAACAATACCAGTGTCCACAAGAACAATACCAGTGTCCACAAGAACAATCCACAAGAACAATACCAGTGTCCACAAGAACAATACCAGTGTCCACAAGAACAATACCAGTGTCCACAAGAACAATACCAGTGTCCACAAGAACAATACCAGTGTCCACAAGAACAATACCAGTGTCCACAAGAACAATACCAGTGTCCACAAGAACAATACCAGTGTCCACAAGAACAATACCAGTGTCCACAAGAACAATACCAGTGTCCACAAGAACAATACCAGTGTCCACAAGAACAATACCAGTGTCCACAAGAACAATACCAGTGTCCACAAGAACAATACCAGTGTCCACAAGAACAATACCAGTGTCCACAAGAACAATACCAGTGTCCACAAGAACAATACCAGTGTCCACAAGAACAATACCAGTGTCCACAAGAACAATACCAGTGTCCACAAGAACAATACCAGTGTCCACAAGAACAATACCAGTGTCCACAAGAACAATACCAGTGTCCACAAGAACAATGCCAGTGTCCACAAGAACAATACCAGTGTCCACAAGAACAATACCAGTGTCCACAAGAACAATACCAGTGTCCACAAGAACAATACCAGTGTCCACAAGAACAATGCCAGTGTCCACAAGAACAATACCAGTGTCCACAAGAACACCAGTGTCCACAAGAACAACCAGTGACCACAAGAACAATACCAGTGTCCACAAGAACAATACCAGTGTCCACAAGAACAATGCCAGTGTCCACAAGAACAATACCAGTGTCCACAAGAACAATACCAGTGTCCACAAGAACAATACCAGTGTCCACAAGAACAATACCAGTGTCCACAAGAACAATACCAGTGTCCACAAGAACACCAGTGTCCACAAGAACAACCAGTGTCCACAAGAACAATACCAGTGTCCACAAGAACAATACCAGTGTCCACAAGAACAATACCAGTGTCCACAAGAACAATACCAGTGTCCACAAGAACAATGCCAGTGTCCACAAGAACAATACCAGTGTCCACAAGAACAATACCAGTGTCCACAAGAACAATACCAGTGTCCACAAGAACACCAGTGTCCACAAGAACAATACCAGTGTCCACAAGAACAATACCAGTGTCCACAAGAACAATCCCAGTGTCCACAAGAACAATACCAGTGTCCACAAGAACAATACCAGTGTCCACAAGAACAATACCAGTGTCCACAAGAACAATACCAGTGTCCACAAGAACAATACCAGTGTCCACAAGAACAATACCAGTGTCCACAAGAACAATACCAGTGTCCACAAGAACAATACCAGTGTCCACAAGAACAATACCAGTGTCCACAAGAACAATACCAGTGTCCACAAGAACAATACCAGTGTCCACAAGAACAATACCAGTGTCCACAAGAACAATACAAGTGTCAACAATAACAATACCAGAGTCCACAAGAACAATACCACTGTCAACAAGAACACTACCAGTTTCCCATCGAACAATCCCAGTGTCCACAAGAACAATACCAGTGTCCACAAGAACAATACCAGTGTCCACAAGAACAATACCAGTGTCCACAAGAACAATACCAGTGTCCACAAGAACAATACCAGTGTCCACAAGAACAATACCAGTGTCCACAAGAACAATACCAGTGTCCACAAGAACAATACCAGTGTCCACAAGAACAATACCAGTGTCCACAAGAACAATACCAGTGTCCACAAGAACAATACCAGTGTCCACAAGAACAATACCAGTGTCCACAAGAACAATACCAGTGTCCACAAGAACAATACCAGTGTCCACAAGAACAATACCAGTGTCCACAAGAACAATACCAGTGTCCACAAGAACAATGCCAGTGTACCAGTGTCCACAAGAACAATACCAGTGTCCACAAGTACAATACGAGTGTACACAAGAACAATACCAGTGTACACAATAACAATACCAGTGTCCACAAGAACAATACCAGTGTCCACAAGAACAATACCAGTGTCCACAAGAACAATACCAGTGTCCACAAGAACAATACCAGTGTCCACAAGAACAATACCAGTGTCCACAAGAACAAGAACAATACCAGTGTCCACAAGAACAATACCAGTGTCCACAAGAACAATACCAGTGTCCACAAGAACAATACCAGTGTCCACAAGAACAATACCAGTGTCCACAAGAACAATACCAGTGTCCACAAGAACAATACCAGTGTCCACAAGAACAATCCACAAGAACAACCAGTGTCCACAAGAACAATACCAGTGTCCACAAGAACAATACCAGTGTCCACAAGAACAATACCAGTGTCCACAAGAACAATACCAGTGTCCACAAGAACAATACCAGTGTCCACAAGAACAATACCAGTGTCCACAAGAACAATGCCAGTGTCCACAAGAACAATACCAGTGTCCACAAGAACAATACCAGTGTCCACAAGAACAATACCAGTGTCCACAAGAACAATACCAGTGTCCACAAGAACAATCCACAAGAACAACCAGTGTCCACAAGAACAATACCAGTGTCCACAAGAACAATACCAGTGTCCACAAGAACAATACCAGTGTCCACAAGAACAATGCCAGTGTCCACAAGAACAATGCCAGTGTCCACAAGAACAATACCAGTGTCCACAAGAACAATACCAGTGTCCACAAGAACAATACCAGTGTCCACAAGAACAATGCCAGTGTCCACAAGAACAATGCCAGTGTCCACAAGAACAATACCAGTGTCCACAAGAACAATACCAGTGTCCACAAGAACAATACCAGTGTCCACAAGAACAATCCACAAGAACAACCAGTGTCCACAAGAACAATACCAGTGTCCACAAGAACAATACCAGTGTCCACAAGAACAATACCAGTGTCCACAAGAACAATACCAGTGTCCAGTGTCCACAAGAACAATACCAGTGTCCACAAGAACAATCCACAAGAACAATACCAGTGTCCACAAGAACACCAGTGTACCAGTGTCCACAAGAACAATACCAGTGTCCACAAGAACAATACCAGTGTCCACAAGAACAATACCAGTGTCCACAAGAACAATACCAGTGTCCACAAGAACAATACCAGTGTCCACAAGAACAATACCAGTGTCCACAAGAACAATACCAGTGTCCACAAGAACAATACCAGTGTCCACAAGAACAATACCAGTGTCCACAAGAACAATACCAGTGTCCACAAGAACAATACCAGTGTCCACAAGAACAATACCAGTGTCCACAAGAACAATACCAGTGTCCACAAGAACAATACCAGTGTCCACAAGAACAATACCAGTGTCCACAAGAACAATACCAGTGTCCACAAGAACAATACCAGTGTCCACAAGAACAATACCAGTGTCCACAAGAACAATACCAGTGTCCACAAGAACAATACCAGTGTCCACAAGAACAATACCAGTGTCCACAAGAACAATACCAGTGTCCACAAGAACAATACCAGTGTCCACAAGAACAATACCAGTGTCCACAAGAACAATACCAGTGTCCACAAGAACAATACCAGTGTCCACAAGAACAATACCAGTGTCCACAAGAACAATACCAGTGTCCACAAGAACAATACCAGTGTCCACAAGAACAATACCAGTGTCCACAAGAACAATACCAGTGTCCACAAGAACAATACCAGTGTCCACAAGAACAATACCAGTGTCCACAAGAACAATACCAGTGTCCACAAGAACAATACCAGTGTCCACAAGAACAATACCAGTGTCCACAAGAACAATACCAGTGTCCACAAGAACAATACCAGTGTCCACAAGAACAATACCAGTGTCCACAAGAACAATACCAGTGTCCACAAGAACAATACCAGTGTCCACAAGAACAATACCAGTGTCCACAAGAACAATACCAGTGTCCACAAGAACAATACCAGTGTCCACAAGAACAATACCAGTGTCCACAAGAACAATACCAGTGTCCACAAGAACAATACCAGTGTCCACAAGAACAATGCCAGTGTCCACAAGAACAATACCAGTGTCCACAAGAACAATACCAGTGTCCACAAGAACAATACCAGTGTCCACAAGAACAATACCAGTGTCCACAAGAACAATACCAGTGTCCACAAGAACAATACCAGTGTCCACAAGAACAATACCAGTGTCCACAAGAACAATACCAGTGTCCACAAGAACAATACCAGTGTCCACAAGAACAATACCAGTGTCCACAAGAACAATACCAGTGTCCACAAGAACAATACCAGTGTCCACAAGAACAATGCCAGTGTCCACAAGAACAATACCAGTGTCCACAAGAACAATACCAGTGTCCACAAGAACAATACCAGTGTCCACAAGAACAATACCAGTGTCCACAAGAACAATACCAGTGTCCACAAGAACAATACCAGTGTCCACAAGAACAATGCCAGTGTCCACAAGAACAATACCAGTGTCCACAAGAACAATACCAGTGTCCACAAGAACAATACCAGTGCCCACAAGAACAATGCCAGTGTCCACAAGAACAATACCAGTGTCCACAAGAACAATACCAGTGTCCACAAGAACAATACCAGTGTCCACAAGAACAATACCAGTCCACAATAACAATGCCAGTGTCCACAAGAACAATACCAGTGTCCACAAGAACAATGCCAGTGTCCACAAGAACAATACCAGTGTCCACAAGAACAATGCCAGTGTCCACAAGAACAATACCAGTGTCCACAAGAACAATGCCAGTGTCCACAAGAACAATACCAGTGTCCACAAGAACAATACCAGTGTCCACAAGAACAATACCAGTGTCCACAAGAACAATACCAGTGTCCACAAGAACAATACCAGTGTCCACAAGAACAATACCAGTGTCCACAAGAACAATACCAGTGTCCACAAGAACAATACCAGTGTCCACAAGAACAATACCAGTGTCCACAGTGTCCACAAGAACAATACCAGTGTCCACAAGAACAATACCAGTGTCCACAAGAACAATACCCCACAAGAACAATACCAGTGTCCACAAGAACAATACCAGTGTCCACAAGAACAATACCAGTGTCCACAAGAACAATACCAGTGTCCACAAGAACAATACCAGTGCCCACAAGAACAATACCAGTGTCCACAAGAACAATACCAGTGTCCACAAGAACAATACCAGTGTCCACAAGAACAATGCCAGTGTCCACAAGAACAATGCCAGTGCCCACAAGAACAATGCCAGTGCCCACAAGAACAATACCAGTCCACAAGAACAATACCAGTGCCCACAAGAACAATGCCAGTGTCCACAAGAACAATACCAGTGTCCACAAGTCCACAAGAACAATACCAGTGTCCACAAGAACAATGCCAGTGTCCACAAGAACAATACCAGTGTCCACAAGAACAATACCAGTGTCCACAAGAACAATGCCAGTGTCCACAAGAACAATAACAGTGTCCACAAGAACAATACCAGTGTCCACAAGAACAATAACAGTGTCCACAAGAACAATGCCAGTGTCCACAAGAACAATACCAGTGTCCACAAGAACAATACCAGTGCCCACAAGAACAATGCCAGTGTCCACAAGAACAATACCAGTGTCCACAAGAACAATACCAGTGCCCACAAGAACAATACCAGTGTCCACAAGAACAATACCAGTGTCCACAAGAACAATACCAGTGTCCACAAGAACAATACCAGTGTCCACAAGAACAATACCAGTGTCCACAAGAACAATACCAGTGTCCACAAGAACAATACCAGTGTCCACAAGAACAATACCAGTGTCCACAAGAACAATACCAGTGTCCACAAGAACAATACCAGTGTCCACAAGAACAATACCAGTGTCCACAAGAACAACCAGTGTCCACAAGAACAATACCAGTGTCCACAAGAACAATACCAGTGTCCACAAGAACAATACCAGTGCCCACAAGAACAACCAGTGTCCACAAGAACAATACCAGTGTCCACAAGAACAATACCAGTGTCCACAAGAACAATACCAGTGTCCACAAGAACAATACCAGTGTCCACAAGAACAATACCAGTGTCCACAAGAACAATACCAGTGTCCACAAGAACAATACCAGTGTCCACAAGAACAATACCAGTGTCCACAAGAACAATACCAGTGTCCACAAGAACAATACCAGTGTCCACAAGAACAATACCAGTGTCCACAAGAACAATACCAGTGTCCACAAGAACAATACCAGTGTCCACAAGAACAATACCAGTGTCCACAAGAACAATACCAGTGTCCACAAGAACAATACCAGTGTCCACAAGAACAATACCAGTGTCCACAAGAACAATACCAGTGTCCACAAGAACAATACCAGTGTCCACAAGAACAATACCAGTGTCCACAAGAACAATACCAGTGTCCACAAGAACAATACCAGTGTCCACAAGAACAATACCAGTGTCCACAAGAACAATACCAGTGTCCACAAGAACAATACCAGTGTCCACAAGAACAATACCAGTGTCCACAAGAACAATACCAGTGTCCACAAGAACAATACCAGTGTCCACAAGAACAATACCAGTGTCCACAAGAACAATACCAGTGTCCACAAGAACAATACCAGTGTCCACAAGAACAATACCAGTGTCCACAAGAACAATACCAGTGTCCACAAGCACAATACCAGTGTCCACAAGAACAATACCAGTGTCCACAAGAACAATACCAGTGTCCACAAGAACAATACCAGTGTCCACAAGAACAATACCAGTGTCCACAAGAACAATACCAGTGTCCACAAGAACAATACCAGTGTCCACAAGAACAACCAGTGTCCACAAGAACAATACCAGTGTCCACAAGAACAATACCAGTGTCCACAAGAACAATACCAGTGTCCACAAGAACAATACCAGTGTCCACAAGAACAATACCAGTGTCCACAAGAACAATACCAGTGTCCACAAGAACAATTCCAGTGTCCACAAGAACAATACCAGTGTCCACAAGAACAATCCACCAGAACAATACCAGTGTCCACAAGAACAATACCAGTGTCCACAAGAACAATACCAGTGTCCACAAGAACAATACCAGTGTCCACAAGAACAATGCCAGTGTCCACAAGAACAATACCAGTGTCCACAAGAACAATACCAGTGTCCACAAGAACAATACCAGTGTCCACAAGAACAATACCAGTGTCCACAAGAACAATACCAGTGTCCACAAGAACAATACCAGTGTCCACAAGAACAATACCAGTGTCCACAAGAACAATACCAGTGTCCACAAGAACAATACCAGTGTCCACAAGAACAATACCAGTGTCCACAAGAACAATACCAGTGTCCACAAGAACAATACCAGTGTCCACAAGAACAATACCAGTGTCCACAAGAACAATACCAGTGTCCACAAGAACAATACCAGTGTCCACAAGAACAATACCAGTGTCCACAAGAACAATACCAGTGTCCACAAGAACAATACCAGTGTCCACAAGAACAATACCAGTGTCCACAAGAACAATACCAGTGTCCACAAGAACAATACCAGTGTCCACAAGAACATGCCAGTGTCCACAAGAACAATACCAGTGTCCACAAGAACAATACCAGTGTCCACAAGAACAATACCAGTGTCCACAAGAACAATACCAGTGTCCACAAGAACAATACCAGTGTCCACAAGAACAATACCAGTGTCCACAAGAACAATACCAGTGTCCACAAGAACAATACCAGTGTCCACAAGAACAATACCAGTGTCCACAAGAACAATACCAGTGTCCACAAGAACAATACCAGTGTCCACAAGAACAATACCAGTGTCCACAAGAACAATACCAGTGTCCACAAGAACAATACCAGTGTCCACAAGAACAATACCAGTGTCCACAAGAACAATACCAGTGTCCACAAGAACAATACCAGTGTCCACAAGAACAATACCAGTGTCCACAAGAACAATACCAGTGTCCACAAGAACAATACCAGTGTCCACAAGAACAATACCAGTGTCCACAAGAACAATACCAGTGTCCACAAGAACAATACCAGTGTCCACAAGAACAATAGTGCCCCAGTGTCCACAAGAACAATGCCAGTGTCCACAAGAACAATACCAGTGTCCACAAGAACAATACCAGTGTCCACAAGAACAATACCAGTGTCCACAAGAACAATACCAGTGTCCACAAGAACAATACCAGTGTCCACAAGAACAATACCAGTGTCCACAAGAACAATACCAGTGTCCACAAGAACAATCCCAGTGTCCACAAGAACACGCCCAGTGGCCACAAGAACAAGACCAGTGTCCACAAGAACAATACCAGTGTCCACAAGAACAATACCAGTGTCCACAAGAACAATACCAGTGTCCACAAGAACAATACCAGTGTCCACAAGAACAATACCAGTGTCCACAAGAACAATACCAGTGTCCACAAGAACAATACCAGTGTCCACAAGAACAATACCAGTGTCCACAAGAACAATACCAGTGTCCACAAGAACAATACCAGTGTCCACAAGAACAATACCAGTGTCCACAAGAACAATACCAGTGTCCACAAGAACAATACCAGTGCCCACAAGAACAATACCAGTGTCCACAAGAACAATACCAGTGTCCACAAGAACAATGCCAGTGTCCACAAGAACAATACCAGTGTCCACAAGAACAATACCAGTGCCCACAAGAACAATACCAGTGTCCACAAGAACAATACCAGTGTCCACAAGAACAATACCAGTGTCCACAAGAACAATGCCAGTGTCCACAAGAACAATACCAGTGCCCACAAGAACAATACCAGTGTCCACAAGAACAATACCAGTGCCCACAAGAACAATGCCAGTGTCCACAAGAACAATACCAGTGTCCACAAGAACAATACCAGTGCCCACAAGAACAATGCCAGTGTCCACAAGAACAATACCAGTGTCCACAAGAACAATACCAGTGTCCACAAGAACAATACCAGTGTCCACAAGAACAATACCAGTGTCCACAAGAACAATACCAGTGCCCACAAGAACAATACCAGTGTCCACAAGAACAATACCAGTGCCCACAAGAACAATGCCAGTGTCCACAAGAACAATACCAGTGTCCACAAGAACAATACCAGTGCCCACAAGAACAATGCCAGTGTCCACAAGAACAATACCAGTGCCCACAAGAACAATACCAGTGTCCACAAGAACAATACCAGTGCCCACAAGAACAATGCCAGTGTCCACAAGAACAATACCAGTGTCCACAAGAACAATACCAGTGCCCACAAGAACAATACCAGTGTCCACAAGAACAATACCAGTGTCCACAAGAACAATACCAGTGTCCACAAGAACAATACCAGTGTCCACAAGAACAATACCAGTGCCCACAAGAACAATGCCAGTGTCCACAAGAACAATACCAGTGCCCACAAGAACAATGCCAGTGTCCACAAGAACAATACCAGTGTCCACAAGAACAATACCAGTGCCCACAAGAACAATGCCAGTGTCCACAAGAACAATACCAGTGTCCACAAGAACAATACCAGTGCCCACAAGAACAATGCCAGTGTCCACAAGAACAATACCAGTGTCCACAAGAACAATACCAGTGTCCACAAGAACAATACCAGTGTCCACAAGAACAATACCAGTGTCCACAAGAACAATGCCAGTGTCCACAAGAACAATACCAGTGTCCACAAGAACAATACCAGTGTCCACAAGCCCACAAGAACAATACCAGTGCCCACAAGAACAATACCAGTGTCCACAAGAACAATACCAGTGTCCACAAGAACAATACCAGTGTCCACAAGAACAATACCAGTGTCCACAAGAACAATACCAGTGCCCACAAGAACAATACCAGTGTCCACAAGAACAATACCAGTGTCCACAAGAACAATACCAGTGTCCACAAGAACAATGCCAGTGTCCACAAGAACAATACCAGTGTCCACAAGAACAATACCAGTGTCCACAAGAACAATACCAGTGCCCACAAGAACAATGCCAGTGTCCACAAGAACAATACCAGTGTCCACAAGAACAATACCAGTGCCCACAAGAACAAGGCCAGTGTCCACAAGAACAATACCAGTGTCCACAAGAACAATGCCAGTGTCCACAAGAACAATACCAGTGTCCACAAGAACAATACCAGTGTCCACAAGAACAATACCAGTGTCCACAAGAACAATACCAGTGTCCACAAGAACAATACCAGTGTCCACAAGAACAATACCAGTGTCCACAAGAACAATACCAGTGTCCACAAGAACAATACCAGTCCACAAGAACAATACCAGTGTCCACAAGAACAATACCAGTGTCCACAAGAACAATACCAGTGTCCACAAGAACAATACCAGTGTCCACAAGAACAATACCAGTGTCCACAAGAACAATACCAGTGTCCACAAGAACAATACCAGTGTCCACAAGAACAATACCAGTGTCCACAAGAACAATACCAGTGTCCACAAGAACAATACCAGTGTCCACAAGAACAATACCAGTGTCCACAAGAACAATACCAGTGTCCACAAGAACAATACCAGTGTCCACAAGAACAATACCAGTGTCCACAAGAACAATACCAGTGTCCACAAGAACAATACCAGTGTCCACAAGAACAATACCAGTGTCCACAAGAACAATACCAGTGTCCACAAGAACAATACCAGTGTCCACAAGAACAATACCAGTGTCCACAAGAACAATACCAGTGTCCACAAGAACAATACCAGTGTCCACAAGAACAATACCAGTGTCCACAAGAACAATACCAGTGTCCACAAGAACAATACCAGTGTCCACAAGAACAATACCAGTGTCCACAAGAACAATACCAGTGTCCACAAGAACAATACCAGTGTCCACAAGAACAATACCAGTGTCCACAAGAACAATACCAGTGCCCACAAGAACAATACCAGTGCCCACAAGAACAATGCCAGTGTCCACAAGAACAATACCAGTGTCCACAAGAACAATACCAGTGTCCACAAGAACAATACCAGTGTCCACAAGAACAATACCAGTGTCCACAAGAACAATACCAGTGTCCACAAGAACAATACCAGTGTCCACAAGAACAATACCAGTGTCCACAAGAACAATACCAGTGTCCACAAGAACAATACCAGTGTCCACAAGAACAATACCAGTGTCCACAAGAACAATACCAGTGTCCACAAGAACAATACCAGTGTCCACAAGAACAATGCCAGTGTCCACAAGAACAATAAAGCTGGACACAAATAACACTTCAACAACGCTAAATATATTCTTTCACGTGCCAAGTATTGGCCAGTAGGCCTGTTGCAGTGTTCCTCCTTATGTACTTAAGTACATCACGAAACACTACCATAAGATCTGGAGTTCTTAAGTACATCACGAAACACTACCATAAGATCTGGAGTTCTTAAGTACATCACGAAACACTACCATAAGACCTGGAGTTCTTAAGTACATCACGAAACACTACCATAAGACCTGGAGTTCTTAAGTACATCACGAAACACTACCATAAGACCTGGAGTTCTTAAGTACATCACGAAACACTACCATAAGACCTGGAGTTCTTAAGTACATCACGAAACACTACCATAAGATCTGGAGTTCTTAAGTACATCACGAAACACTACCATAAGACCTGGAGTTCTTAAGTACATCACGAAACACTACCATAAGATCTGGAGTTCTTAAGTACATCACGAAACACTACCATAAGATCTGGAGTTCTTAAGTACATCACGAAACACTACCATAAGACCTGGAGTTCTTAAGTACATCACGAAACACTACCATAAGACCTGGAGTTCTTAAGTACATCACGAAACACTACCATAAGATCTGGAGTTCTTAAGTACATCACGAAACACTACCATAAGATCTGGAGTTCTTAAGTACATCACGAAACACTACCATAAGACCTGGAGTTCTTAAGTACATCACGAAACACTACCATAAGATCTGGAGTTCTTAAGTACATCACGAAACACTACCATAAGACCTGGAGTTCTTAAGTACATCACGAAACACTACCATAAGATCTGGAGTTCTTAAGTACATCACGAAACACTACCATAAGACCTGGAGTTCTTAAGTACATCACGAAACACTACCATAAGATCTGGAGTTCTTAAGTACATCACGAAACACTACCATAAGACCTGGAGTTCTTAAGTACATCACGAAACACTACCATAAGATCTGGAGTTCTTAAGTACATCACGAAACACTACCATAAGATCTGGAGTTCTTAAGTACATCACGAAACACTACCATAAGATCTGGAGTTCTTAAGTACATCACGAAACACTACCATAAGACCTGGAGTTCTTAAGTACATCACGAAACACTACCATAAGACCTGGAGTTCTTAAGTACATCACGAAACACTACCATAAGATCTGGAGTTCTTAAGTACATCACGAAACACTACCATAAGATCTGGAGTTCTTAAGTACATCACGAAACACTACCATAAGATCTGGAGTTCTTAAGTACATCACGAAACACTACCATAAGATCTGGAGTTCTTAAGTACATCACGAAACACTACCATAAGATCTGGAGTTCTTAAGTACATCACGAAACACTACCATAAGATCTGGAGTTCTTAAGTACATCACGAAACACTACCATAAGATCTGGAGTTCTTAAGTACATCACGAAACACTACCATAAGATCTGGAGTTCTTAAGTACATCACGAAACACTACCATAAGACCTGGAGTTCTTAAGTACATCACGAAACACTACCATAAGACCTGGAGTTCTTAAGTACATCACGAAACACTACCATAACACCTGGAGTTCTTAAGTACATCACGAAACACTACCATAAGATCTGGAGTTCTTAAGTACATCACGAAACACTACCATAAGATCTGGAGTTCTTAAGTACATCACGAAACACTACCATAAGACCTGGAGTTCTTAAGTACATCACGAAACACTACCATAAGACCTGGAGTTCTTAAGTACATCACGAAACACTACCATAAGACCTGGAGTTCTTAAGTACATCACGAAACACTACCATAAGATCTGGAGTTCTTAAGTACATCACGAAACACTACCATAAGATCTGGAGTTCTTAAGTACATCACGAAACACTACCATAAGACCTGGAGTTCTTAAGTACATCACGAAACACTACCATAAGACCTGGAGTTCTTAAGTACATCACGAAACACTACCATAAGACCTGGAGTTCTTAAGTACATCACGAAACACTACCATAAGACCTGGAGTTCTTAAGTACATCACGAAACACTACCATAAGATCTGGAGTTCTTAAGTACATCACGAAACACTACCATAAGACCTGGAGTTCTTAAGTACATCACGAAACACTACCATAAGACCTGGAGTTCTTAAGTACATCACGAAACACTACCATAAGACCTGGAGTTCTTAAGTACATCACGAAACACTACCATAAGACCTGGAGTTCTTAAGTACATCACGAAACACTACCATAAGACCTGGAGTTCTTAAGTACATCACGAAACACTACCATAAGACCTGGAGTTCTTAAGTACATCACGAAACACTACCATAAGACCTGGAGTTCTTAAGTACATCACGAAACACTACCATAAGACCTGGAGTTCTTAAGTACATCACGAAACACTACCATAAGACCTGGAGTTCTTAAGTACATCACGAAACACTACCATAAGACCTGGAGTTCTTAAGTACATCACGAAACACTACCATAAGATCTGGAGTTCTTAAGTACATCACGAAACACTACCATAAGACCTGGAGTTCTTAAGTACATCACGAAACACTACCATAAGACCTGGAGTTCTTAAGTACATCACGAAACACTACCATAAGATCTGGAGTTCTTAAGTACATCACGAAACACTACCATAAGACCTGGAGTTCTTAAGTACATCACGAAACACTACCATAAGACCTGGAGTTCTTAAGTACATCACGAAACACTACCATAAGACCTGGAGTTCTTAAGTACATCACGAAACACTACCATAAGACCTGGAGTTCTTAAGTACATCACGAAACACTACCATAAGATCTGGAGTTCTTAAGTACATCACGAAACACTACCATAAGACCTGGAGTTCTTAAGTACATCACGAAACACTACCATAAGACCTGGAGTTCTTAAGTACATCACGAAACACTACCATAAGACCTGGAGTTCTTAAGTACATCACGAAACACTACCATAAGACCTGGAGTTCTTAAGTACATCACGAAACACTACCATAAGACCTGGAGTTCTTAAGTACATCACGAAACACTACCATAAGACCTGGAGTTCTTAAGTACATCACGAAACACTACCATAAGACCTGGAGTTCTTAAGTACATCACGAAACACTACCATAAGACCTGGAGTTCTTAAGTACATCACGAAACACTACCATAAGACCTGGAGTTCTTAAGTACATCACGAAACACTACCATAAGACCTGGAGTTCTTAAGTACATCACGAAACACTACCATAAGACCTGGAGTTCTTAAGTACATCACGAAACACTACCATAAGACCTGGAGTTCTTAAGTACATCACGAAACACTACCATAAGACCTGGAGTTCTTAAGTACATCACGAAACACTACCATAAGACCTGGAGTTCTTAAGTACATCACGAAACACTACCATAAGACCTGGAGTTCTTAAGTACATCACGAAACACTACCATAAGACCTGGAGTTCTTAAGTACATCACGAAACACTACCATAAGACCTGGAGTTCTTAAGTACATCACGAAACACTACCATAAGACCTGGAGTTCTTAAGTACATCACGAAACACTACCATAAGACCTGGAGTTCTTAAGTACATCACGAAACACTACCATAAGACCTGGAGTTCTTAAGTACATCACGAAACACTACCATAAGACCTGGAGTTCTTAAGTACATCACGAAACACTACCATAAGACCTGGAGTTCTTAAGTACATCACGAAACACTACCATAAGACCTGGAGTTCTTAAGTACATCACGAAACACTACCATAAGACCTGGAGTTCTTAAGTACATCACGAAACACTACCATAAGACCTGGAGTAGACTATCATGACGCAACAAATACTAACATGGAGACAGGAAGGAAGTTAGAATTCCACCACATCGTGGAAAAAAAAGATCAATAAATACGTGGAAGAGAGACAGAGACAGAGTCACAGCGAGAAAGTAAAGAAATATAATGAGATAAAGGTCGCAGTGAATTATATCTCGGGTCCCATACTGCCTCTGGTGTACGTTAACAAAGATTAATAATACACAATGAACTTGCATATAGGAGAGAGAGAGATGCTTATGAGCGAAACGTCGTCGTAAGAATAAAAAAAACACTCGCTATATTTCTTATAATCAAGATATCTTCCCAGGCATCAAGGCAACCAACCCCCTTTCCCTTGACAGACGGAAAGCAACAAGGTACACAAGAGTCACGAACCAATGGAGCTAAACAAGGTTCTTAATGGAGAGTTTTAGACCAAACACTTTTATCTCAGGAAATTAAAGAATTAACGCAGCCTATTATTTCACAATAACGCGAAAATAAATGAAAAAAAACTATTACGAAGAGAAAACCAGCATCAATACCCTGTGTATTATGTTCGTATCAGTATACACAGAGGTGTGTGTATTTCGGTGTATATATACTGAGAGGTGTGTAGCAGCTCTCAGTATATATAAACAAAATGAGAGGTTTATATCTCTGAATGTTTATACACTGTTTATACAGGTATATACAATGAAAGATGTGTATCTCTCGGGGTATATACACTGAAAAGTGTATCTCTAAGTGTATATACACTGAAATATGTGTATATATCGGGATATATACACTGCAAGGTGTGTATCTGTCAGTGTGTATATATCAAAAAGGATATAGTTCTCAATATACACACAGTGAAGATTTGCAGCCTTAATAACACACACTGTATATTCTGAGACGTTTATCTCTTGTATGCACCAGTGTATATACACTTAAGGGTGTATATCTCAGTACACGTACACATAGAATATACTTTAATACCCACAATAGGTATTAATGTATTCTGAACAGGTGGTGTAGGGATGATGTGTAGCCTTAATGACCCTCGTACAGTCGATAGGATTCAAACCTGACAAACTACAAGGATTGCAGATTAGATTTCATGAAGATCTAAACCCATAAGGACTCCTCAACACAAGGAGTGGCGGAGGTTTGATCCTCCGTCCACGAATCTGAGCGAAATCGCCCCGAAGGCAACTAGTGGAGAGTCTTGTTTAAGAAAGCTATTAGAGATGACAGTGGTAGTTGTGGTGGTGCTAGTGGTGGTGCTAGTAGTGATGCTAGTGGTGGTGGTGATGGTGCTAAAGGTGGTGGTGCTAGTGGTGGTAGCGGTGGTGGTGCTAGTAGTGGTGCTAGTGGTGGTGGTGCTAGTGGTGGTGGTGCTAGTGGTGGTGCTAGTAGTGCTGGTGCTAGTGGTAGCGTCCCCTCACTGGTCAAGGATTCCCCTGGACCCTAGAAATAGCCCTAACAAACAAAATACCGTAACTGCCAGCATTTACACATTTTCTTCCCCGCCACTCTTCCTTCGCGCGAAAATTTCCCCGCCACACTTCATTCACACCAAAATTCCCCAACCCCCCCTCATTTTTACCGGACATTTTCTTAGTGGAGAAGAATGCTTCCTCCGTAAGCCATGCGTGTCGTAAGAGGCGACCAACATGCCGCTAGCAAGGTGCTAGTAACACTTTCCTGTATAAATGACTAAATATAAAAGAAATACTTGTGTTTTTCTTTTTAGGTCACCCTGCCTCGGTGGGAGACCACCTGTGCGTTTCCTTGCCTCTCTTCCTTCACATGAAACCTCAGGTTCAACACCGAGGTATGTGAGGCTCATCTCCGAACACGGAGCACCAGCACTGAACCCTCGCCAGCTGAATCACGTTCATAAACTAGAAAACATCCAAAGATTTTCACCCAGACTAGTCCAGAGCTGTGTGTGTATGTAGAGTGACTAGAATAATTAAACCTAACGACCCTGAACCAGAGGATAATTAGGGTTAATAATGATTAGTACATAGAAGATACTCAGAGGATTATGTAAAAACTGTGTGTGTGTGTGTGTGTGTGTGTGTGTGTGTGTGTGTGTGTGTGTGTGTGTGTGTGTGTGTGTGTGTGTGTGTGTGTGTGTGTGTGTGTGTGTATATGTGAGTGTCTCTGTGTGTATGTGTGTATGTCTGTGTGTGTGTGTATGTGTGTGTACTCACCTAACTGTACTCACCTAATTGTGGTTGCAGGGGTCGAGACTCAGCTCCTGGCCCCGCCTCTTCACTGATCGCTACTGGATCCTCTCTCTCTCTGGTTCCTGAGCTTTGTCATACCTCTTCTTAAAACTATGTATGGTTCCTGCCTCCACTACTTCACTTGCTAGGCTATTCCACTTGCTGACAACTCTATGACTGTGTGTGTGTGTGTGTGTGTGTGTGTGTGTGTGTGTGTGTGTGTGTGTGTGTGTGTGTGTGTGTGTGTGTGTGTGTGTGTGTGTGTGTGTGTGTGTGTATGTATGTGTGTGCGCGTGTGTGTGAGAGAAGCAATGGTGAAAGTAAACTCCATACATAGTCGTAGGAATAGGTACGAACAAAGAGTCCAGCAACCTAGGTCAGGTTATCCTAAGATAGGCTTCAATCTTACAACTGCTCTTACCTGGAGTATACCTGGAGAGGGTTTTGGGGGTCAACGCCCCCGCGGCCCGGTCTGAGACCAGGTCTTAAGTGTGATTTTAGTGTTACGTAGATCACCTTACGTCTGACATTATCTTACGGCTGTTGTTAGGTCTGGTTGTATATTAGAAAGTCAGTGGGAGGGAGAGGCGTGCTAACTAAGTCAATAGAAAGGAGTTCACTAGTCACAAAAATGCAAGCGATTTGCTGAACAGCTGAAAGTCTGTGTAATATAAACACAGGGGGGCTACCTCAGCGAGGAAGGGGGGACAAGCTTCCTAGCAGGAGGGCTACCTCAGCGAGGAAGGGGGGACAAGCTTCCTAGCAGGGGGGCTACCTCAGCGAGGAAGGGGGGACAAGCTTCCTAGCAGGAGGGCTACCTCAGCGAGGAAGGGGGGACAAGCTTCCTAGCAGGGGGGACTAACTCAGCGAGGAAGGGGGGACAAGCTTCCTAGCAGGGGGGCTACCTCAGCGAGGAAAAGGGGGACAAGCTTCCTAGCAGGGGGGACTAACTCAGCGAGGAAGAGGGGGACAAGCTTCCTAGCAGGGGGGACTAACTCAGCGAGGAAGGGGGGACAAGCTGCCTAGCAGGGCGGGCTACCTCAGCGAGGAAGGGGGACAAGCTTCCGAGCAGGGGGGCTACCTCAGCGAGGAAGGGGGGACAAGCTTCCTAGCAAGGGGGACTACCTCAGCGAGGAAGGGGGGACAAGCTTCCTAGCAGGGGGGCTACCTCAGCGAGGAAGAGGGGGACAAGCTTCCTAGCAGGGGGGACTAACTCAGCGAGGAAGGGGGGACAAGCTTCCTAGCAGGGCGGGCTACCTCAGCGAGGAAGGGGGACAAGCTTCCTAGCAGGGGGGCTACATCAGCGAGGAAGGGGGGGCAAACTTCCTAGCAGGGGGGCTACCTCAGCGAGGAAGGGGGGACAAGCTTCCTAGCAGGGAGGCTACCTCAGCGAGGAAGGGGAGACAAGCTTCCTAGAAGGGGGGCTACCTCAGCGAGGAAGGGGGGACAAGCTTCCTAGCAGGGGGGCTAACTCAGCGAGGAAGGGAGGACAAGCTTCCTAGCAGGGGGGCTACCTCAGCGAGGAAGGGGGGACAAGCCTCCTAGCAGGGGGACTAACTCAGCGAGGAAGGGGGGACAATCTTCCTAGTAGGGGGGCTACCTCAGCGAGGAAGGGGGGACAAGCGTCCTAGCAGGGGGGCTACCTCAGCGAGGAAGGGGGGACAATCTTCCTAGTAGGGGGGCTACCTACCTCAGCGAGCGAAGGGGGGACAAGCCTCCTAGCGAGGAAGGGGGACAACTAACTCAGCGAGGAAGGGGGGACAACAAGCCTCCTAGACAGCTTCCTAGCAGGGGGGCTACCTCAGCGAGGGAGGGGGGACAAGCCTCCTAGCAGGGGGACTAACTCAGCGAGGAAGGGGGAACAAGCTTCCTAGCAGGGGGGCTACCTCAGCGAGGAAGGGGGGACAAGCTTCCTAGCAGGGGGGGCTACCTCAGCGAGGAAGGGGAGACAAGCTTCCTAGCAGGGGGGACTACCTCAGCGAGGAAGGGGGGACAAGCTTCCTAGCAGGGGGGCTACCTCAGCGAGGAAGGGGGGACAAGCTTCCTAGCAGGGGGACTACCTCAACGAGGAAGGTGGGACAAGCTTCCTAGCAGGGTGGCTACCTCAGCGAGGAAGGGGGGACATGCTTCCTAGCAGGGGACACTACCTCAGCGAGGAAGGGGGTACAAGCTTCCTAGCAGGGGGACTACCTCAGCGAGGAAGGGGGGACAAGCTTCCTAGCAGGGGGGACTACCTCAGCGAGGAAGTGGGGGACAAGCTTCCTAGCAGGGGGGACTACCTCAGCGAGGAAGGGGGGACAAGCTTCCTAGCAGGGAGGACTACCTCAGCGAGGAAGTGGGGGACAAGCTTCCTAGCAGGGGGGACTACCTCAGCGAGGAAGGGGGGACAAGCTTCCTAGCAGGGGGGACTACCTCAGCGAGGAAGTGGGGGACAAGCTTCCTAGCAGGGGGGACTACCTCAGCGAGGAAGTGGGGGACAAGCTTCCTAGCAGGGGGGACTACCTCAGCGAGGAAGTGGGGGACAAGCTTCCTAGCAGGGGGGACTACCTCAGCGAGGAAGAGGGGACAAACTTCTTCAGGAGGGGAGACTACCTCAGCGAGGAAGGGGGACAAGCTTCCTAGCAGGGGGGACTACCTCAGCGAGGAAGGGGGGACAAGCTTCCTAGCAGGGGGGACTGCCTCAGCGAGGAAGGGGGGACAAGCTTCCTAGCAGGGGGGACTACCTCAGCAAGGAAGTGGGGGACAAGCTTCCTAGCAGGGGGGACTACCTCAGCGAGGAAGGCGGGGTCAAACTTCTTCAGCAGGGGGGGCAAACTTCCTCAGTGGGAGGTCATACTAGAGAGAATTTCTCCATTTTTTGGGGGGGGAGGAGGGGGGTTATGTGATCAACTAGCGAGAGAGAGAGAGAGAGAGAGAGAGTCAGGGAGAGAGAGAGAGAGAGAGAGAGAGTGAGAGTCAGGGAGAGAGAGAGTGAGAGTCAGGGAGAGAATGAGTCAGGGAGAGAGAGTAAGGGAAAGAGTGAGTCAGGGAGAAAGTGAGAGTCAGAGAGAGAGAGAGTGAGAGTCAGGGAGAGAGAGAGTGAGAGAGAGAGAGAGAGAGAGAGAGAGAGAGAGAGAGAGAGAGAGAGAGAGAGAGAGAGAGAGAGAGAGAGAGAGAGAGAGAGGGAGAGAGAGAGAGGCGTCGTCACTCTCAGTAATGTGCCTTATTATTCTGGTTTAATCTGAGAGGTGCGCTCATCTAGAGAACCCTGTCTTACCTCAGTTCTTAACGTCTGAGTGTCTTTTACCTCAGTTCTGGGTGTCTTACCTCAGTTCTGAATGTCTTACCTCAGTTCTGAGTGTCTGAGTGCCTTTTACCTCAGTTCTGAGTGCCTTTTACCTCAGTTCTGAATGTCTTACCTCAGTTCTGAGTGCCTTTTACCTCAGTTCTGAATGTCTTACCTCAGTTCTGAATGTCTTACCTCAGTTCTGAGTGCCTTTTACCTCAGTTCTGAGTGTCTTACCTCAGTTCTGAGTGTCTTACCTCAGTTCTGAGTGTCTTACCTCAGTTCTGAGTGTCTTACCTCAGTTCTGGGTGTCTTACCTCAGTTCTGAGTGTCTTACCTCAGTTCTGAGTGTCTTACCTCAGTTCTGAGTGTCTTACCTCAGTTCTGAGTGTCTTACCTCAGTCTGATTGCCTCAGTTCTGAGTGTCTTACCTCAGTTCTGAGTGTCTTACCTCAGTTCTGAGTGTCTTACCTCAGTTCTGGGTGTCTTACCTCAGTTCTGGGTGTCTTACCCAGTTGTGTGTGTCTTACCTCAGTTCTGAGTGTCTTACCTACCTCAGTTCTGAGTGTCTTACCTCAGTTCTGGGTGTCTTACCTCAGTTCTGAGTGTCTTACCTCAGTTCTGTCTTACCTCAGTTCTGGGTGTCTTACCTCAGTTCTCAGTTCTGGTGTCTTTACTCTCAGTCTTCTGTTCTGGTGTCTTACCTCAGTTCTGAGTGTCTTACCTCAGTTCTGGGTGAGTGTCTTACCCTCTGAGTGTTCTCAGTTCTGAGTGAGTTCTGGGGTGTCTTACCTCAGTTCTGAGTGTCTTTACCTCAGTTCTGAGTGTCTTACCTCAGTTCTGGGTGTCTTACCTCAGTTCTGGGTGTCTTACCTCAGTTCTGAGTGTCTTACCTCAGTTCAGTGTTACCTGAGTGTCTTACCTCAGCTCTGAGTGTCTTACCTCAGTTCTGGGTGTCTTACCTCAGTTCTGAGTGTCTTACCTCAGTTCTGGGTGTCTTACCTCAGTTCTGAGTGTCGTACCTCAGTTCTGGGTGTCTTACCTCAGTTCTGAGTGTCTTACCTCAGTTCTGAGTGTCTTACCTCAGTTCTGGGTGTCTTACCTCAATTTTGAGTGTCTTACCTCAGTTCTGAGTGTCTTACCTCAGTTCTGAGTGTCTTACCTCAGTTCTGAGTGTCTTACCTCAGTTCTGAGTGTCTTACCTCAGTTCTGAGTGTCTTACCTCAGTTCTGAGTGTCTTACCTCAGTTCTGAGTGTCTTACCTCAGTTCTGAGTGTCTTACCTCAGTTCTGGGTGTCTTACCTCAGTTCTGAGTGTCTTACCTCAGTTCTGGGTGTCTTACCTCAGTTCTGGGTGTCTTACCTCAGTTCTGGGTGTCTTACCTCAGTTCTGGGTGTCTTACCTCAGTTCTGAGTGTCTTACCTCAGTTCTGAGTGTTTTACCTCAGCTCTGGGTGTCTTTTACCTTAGTTCCGAGTGTCTTACCTCAGTTCTGAGTGTCTTACCTCAGTTCTGGGTGTCTTTTACCTCAGTTCTGAGTGTCTTACCTCAGTTCTGAGTGTCCTACCTCAGTTCTGGGTGTCTTTTACCTCAGTTCTGGGTGTCTTACCTCAGTTCTGAGTGTCTTACCTCAGTTCTGAGTGTCTTACCTCAGTTCTGAGTGTCTTACCTCAGTTCTGGGTATCTTACCTCAGTTCTGAGTGTCTTACCTCAGTTCTGAGTGTCTTACCTCAGTTCTGAGTGTCTTACCTCAGTTCTGAGTGTTTTACCTCAGTTCTGAGTGTCTTACCTCAGTTCTGAGTGTCTTACCTCAGTTCTGAGTGTCTTACCTCAGTTCTGAGTGTCTTACCTCAGTTCTGGGTGTCTTACCTCAGTTCTGTGTGTCTTACCTCAGTTCTGGGTGTCTTACCTCAGTTCTGAGTGTCTTACCTCAGTTCTGAGTGTCTTACCTCAGTTATGAGTGTCTTACCTCAGTTCTGAGTGTCTTACCTCAGTTCTGAGTGTCTTACCTCAGTTCTGAGTGTCTTATCTCAGTTCTGAGTGTCTTACCTCAGTTCTGGGTGTCTTACCTCAGTTCTGAGTGTCTTAACTCAGTTCTGGGTGTCTTACCTCAGTTCTGAGTGTCTTACCTCAGTTCTGGGTGTCTTACCTCAGTTCTGAGTGTCTTACCTCAGTTCTGAGTGTCTTACCTCAGTTCTGGGTGTCTTACCTCAGTTCTGAGTGTCTTACCTCAGTTCTGAGTGTCGTACCTCAGTTCTGAGTGTCTTACCTCAGTTCTGGGTGTCTTACCTCAGTTCTGGGTGTCTTACCTCAGTTCTGGGTGTCTTACCTCAGTTCTGAGTGTCTTACCTCAGTTCTGAGTGTCATACCTCAGTTCTGAGTGTCTTACCTCAGTTCTGGGTGTCTTACCTCAGTTCTGAGTGTCTTACCTCAGTTCTGGGTGTCTTACCTCAGTTCTGGGTGTCTTACCTCAGTTCTGAGTGTCTTACCTCAGTTCTGAGTGTCTTACCTCAGTTCTGGGTGTGTTACCTCAGTTCTGGGTGTCTTACCTCAGTTCTGAGTGTCTTACCTCAGTTCTGGGTATCTTACCTCAGTTCTGAGTGTCTTACCTCAGTTCTGAGTGTCTTACCTCAGTTCTGGGTGTCTTACCTCAGTTCTGTGTGTCTTACCTCAGTTCTGGGTGTCTTACCTCAGTTCTGGGTGTCTTACCTCAGTTCTGGGTGTCTTACCTCAGTTCTGGGTGTCTTACCTCAGTTCTGGGTGTCTTACCTCAGTTCTGAGTGTCTTACCTCAGTTCTGGGTGTCTTACCTCAGTTCTAAGTGTCTTACCTCAGTTCTGGGTGTCTTACCTCAGTTCTGAGTGTCTTACCTCAGTTCTGAGTGTCTTACCTCAGTTCTGAGTGTCTTACCTCAGTTCTGGGTGTCTTACCTCAGTTCTGAGTGTCTTACCTCAGTTCTGAGTGTCTTACCTCAGTTCTGGGTGTCTTACCTCAGTTCTGAGTGTCTTACCTCAGTTCTGAGTGTCTTACCTCAGTTCTGGGTGTCTTACCTCAGTTCTGGGTGTCTTACCTCAGTTCTGAGTGTCTTACCTCAGTTCTGAGTGTCTTACCTCAGTTCTGAGTGTCTTACCTCAGTTCTGGGTGTCTTACCTCAGTTCTGAGTGTCTTACCTCAGTTCTGAGTGTCTTACCTCAGTTCTGGGTGTCTTACCTCAGTTCTGAGTGTCTTACCTCAGTTCTGGGTGTCTTACCTCAGTTCTGAGTGTCGTACCTCAGTTCTGGGTGTCTTACCTCAGTTCTGAGTGTCTTACCTCAGTTCTGAGTGTCTTACCTCAGTTCTGGGTGTCTTACCTCAGTTTTGAGTGTCTTACCTCAGTTCTGAGTGTCTTACCTCAGTTCTGAGTGTCTTACCTCAGTTCTGAGTGTCTTACCTCAGTTCTGAGTGTCTTACCTCAGTTCTGAGTGTCTTACCTCAGTTCTGAGTGTCTTACCTCAGTTCTGAGTGTCTTACCTCAGTTCTGAGTGTCTTACCTCAGTTCTGGGTGTCTTACCTCAGTTCTGAGTGTCTTACCTCAGTTCTGGGTGTCTTACCTCAGTTCTGGGTGTCTTACCTCAGTTCTGGGTGTCTTACCTCAGTTCTGGGTGTCTTACCTCAGTTCTGAGTGTCTTACCTCAGTTCTGAGTGTTTTACCTCAGCTCTGGGTGTCTTTTACCTTAGTTCCGAGTGTCTTACCTCAGTTCTGAGTGTCTTACCTCAGTTCTGGGTGTCTTTTACCTCAGTTCTGAGTGTCTTACCTCAGTTCTGAGTGTCTTACCTCAGTTCTGGGTGTCTTTTACCTCAGTTCTGGGTGTCTTACCTCAGTTCTGAGTGTCTTACCTCAGTTCTGAGTGTCTTACCTCAGTTCTGAGTGTCTTACCTCAGTTCTGAGTGTCTTACATCAGTTCTGGGTATCTTACCTCAGTTCTGAGTGTCTTACCTCAGTTCTGAGTGTCTTACCTCAGTTCTGAGTGTCTTACCTCAGTTCTGAGTGTCTTACCTCAGTTCTGAGTGTCTTACCTCAGTTCTGAGTGTCTTACCTCAGTTCTGGGTGTCGTACCTCAGTTCTGTGTGTCTTACCTCAGTTCTGGGTGTCTTACCTCAGTTCTGAGTGTCTTACCTCAGTTCTGAGTGTCTTACCTCAGTTATGAGTGTCTTACCTCAGTTCTGAGTGTCTTACCTCAGTTCTGAGTGTCTTACCTCAGTTCTGAGTGTCTTATCTCAGTTCTGAGTGTCTTACCTCAGTTCTGGGTGTCTTACCTCAGTTCTGAGTGTCTTACCTCAGTTCTGGGTGTCTTTTACCTCAGTTCTGGGTGTCTTACCTCAGTTCTGAGTGTCTTACCTCAGTTCTGAGTGTCTTACCTCAGTTCTGAGTGTCTTACCTCAGTTCTGAGTGTCTTACCTCAGTTCTGGGTATCTTACCTCAGTTCTGAGTGTCTTACCTCAGTTCTGAGTGTCTTACCTCAGTTCTGAGTGTCTTACCTCAGTTCTGAGTGTCTTACCTCAGTTCTGAGTGTCTTACCTCAGTTCTGGGTGTCGTACCTCAGTTCTGTGTGTCTTACCTCAGTTCTGGGTGTCTTACCTCAGTTCTGAGTGTCTTACCTCAGTTCTGAGTGTCTTACCTCCGTTCTGAGTGTCTTACCTCAGTTCTGAGTGTCTTACCTCAGTTCTGAGTGTCTTACCTCAGTTCTGAGTGTCTTATCTCAGTTCTGAGTGTCTTACCTCAGTTCTGGGTGTCTTACCTCAGTTCTGAGTGTCTTAACTCAGTTCTGGGTGTCTTACCTCAGTTCTGAGTGTCTTACCTCAGTTCTGGGTGTCTTACCTCAGTTCTGAGTGTCTTACCTCAGTTCTGAGTGTCTTACCTCAGTTCTGGGTGTCTTACCTCAGTTCTGAGTGTCTTACCTCAGTTCTGAGTGTCTTACCTCAGTTCTGAGTGTCTTATCTCAGTTCTGAGTGTCTTACCTCAGTTCTGGGTGTCTTACCTCAGTTCTGAGTGTCTTAACTCAGTTCTGGGTGTCTTACCTCAGTTCTGAGTGTCTTACCTCAGTTCTGGGTGTCTTACCTCAGTTCTGAGTGTCTTACCTCAGTTCTGAGTGTCTTACCTCAGTTCTGGGTGTCTTACCTCAGTTCTGAGTGTCTTACCTCAGTTCTGAGTGTCTTACCTCAGTTCTGAGTGTCTTACCTCAGTTCTGAGTGTCTTACCTCAGTTCTGAGTGTCTTACCTCAGTTCTGAGTGTCTTACCTCAGTTCTGAGTGTCTTACCTCAGTTCTGAGTGTCTTACCTCAGTTCTGAGTGTCTTATCTCAGTTCTGAGTGTCTTACCTCAGTTCTGGGTGTCTTACCTCAGTTCTGAGTGTCTTAACTCAGTTCTGGGTGTCTTACCTCAGTTCTGAGTGTCTTACCTCAGTTCTGGGTGTCTTACCTCAGTTCTGAGTGTCTTACCTCAGTTCTGAGTGTCTTACCTCAGTTCTGGGTGTCTTACCTCAGTTCTGAGTGTCTTACCTCAGTTCTGAGTGTCGTACCTCAGTTCTGAGTGTCTTACCTCAGTTCTGGGTGTCTTACCTCAGTTCTGGGTGTCTTACCTCAGTTCTGGGTGTCTTACCTCAGTTCTGAGTGTCTTACCTCAGTTCTGAGTGTCATACCTCAGTTCTGAGTGTCTTACCTCAGTTCTGGGTGTCTTACCTCAGTTCTGAGTGTCTTACCTCAGTTCTGGGTGTCTTACCTCAGTTCTGGGTGTCTTACCTCAGTTCTGAGTGTCTTACCTCAGTTCTGAGTGTCTTACCTCAGTTCTGGGTGTGTTACCTCAGTTCTGGGTGTCTTACCTCAGTTCTGAGTGTCTTACCTCAGTTCTGGGTATCTTACCTCAGTTCTGAGTGTCTTACCTAAGTTCTGAGTGTCTTACCTCAGTTCTGGGTGTCTTACCTCAGTTCTGTGTGTCTTACCTCAGTTCTGGGTGTCTTACCTCAGTTCTGGGTGTCTTACCTCAGTTCTGGGTGTCTTACCTCAGTTCTGGGTGTCTTACCTCAGTTCTGAGTGTCTTACCTCAGTTCTGGGTGTCTTACCTCAGTTCTGAGTGTCTTACCTCAGTTCTGAGTGTCTTACCTCAGTTCTGAGTGTCTTACCTCAGTTCTGGGTGTCTTACCTCAATTCTGAGTGTCTTACCTCAGTTCTGGGTATCTTACCTCAGTTCTGAGTGTCTTACCTCAGTTCTGAGTGTCTTACCTCAGTTCTGGGTGTCTTACCTCAGTTCTGAGTGTCTTACCTCAGTTCTGAGTGTCTAACCTCAGTTCTGAGTGTCTTACCTCAGTTCTGGGTGTCTTACCTCAGTTCTGAGTGTCTTACCTCAGTTCTGGGAGTCTTACCTCAGTTCTGAGTGTCTTACCTCAGTTCTGAGTGTCTTACCTCAGTTCTGAGTGTCTTACCTCAGTTCTGGGTGTCTTACCTCAGTTCTGTGTGTCTTACCTCAGTTCTGGGTGTCTTACCTCAGTTCTGAGTGTCTTACCTCAGTTCTGAGTATCTTACCTCAGTTATGAGTGTCTTACCTCAGTTCTGAGTGTCTTACCTCAGTTCTGAGTGTCTTACCTCAGTTCTGAGTGTCTTATCTCAGTTCTGAGTGTCTTACCTCAGTTCTGGGTGTCTTACCTCAGTTCTGAGTGTCTTAACTCAGTTCTGGGTGTCTTACCTCAGTTCTGAGTGTCTTACCTCAGTTCTGGGTGTCTTACCTCAGTTCTGAGTGTCTTACCTCAGTTCTGAGTGTCTTACCTCAGTTCTGGGTGTCTTACCTCAGTTCTGAGTGTCTTACCTCAGTTCTGAGTGTCGTACCTCAGTTCTGAGTGTCGTACCTCAGTTCTGAGTGTCTTACCTCAGTTCTGGGTGTCTTACCTCAGTTCTGGGTGTCTTACCTCAGTTCTGGGTGTCTTACCTCAGTTCTGAGTGTCTTACCTCAGTTCTAAGTGTCATACCTCAGTTCTGAGTGTCTTACCTCAGTTCTGGGTGTCTTACCTCAGTTCTGAGTGTCTTACCTCAGTTCTGGGTGTCTTACCTCAGTTCTGGGTGTCTTACCTCAGTTCTGAGTGTCTTACCTCAGTTCTGAGTGTCTTACCTCAGTTCTGGGTGTGTTACCTCAGTTCTGGGTGTCTTACCTCAGTTCTGAGTGTCTTACCTCAGTTCTGGGTATCTTACCTCAGTTCTGAGTGTCTTACCTCAGTTCTGAGTGTCTTACCTCAGTTCTGGGTGTCTTACCTCAGTTCTGTGTGTCTTACCTCAGTTCTGGGTGTCTTACCTCAGTTCTGGGTGTCTTACCTCAGTTCTGGGTGTCTTACCTCAGTTCTGAGTGTCTTACCTCAGTTCTGGGTGTCTTACCTCAGTTCTGAGTGTCTTATCTCAGTTCTGAGTGTCTTACCTCAGTTCTGGGTGTCTTACCTCAGTTCTGAGTGTCTTACCTCAGTTCTGAGTGTCTTACCTCAGTTCTGAGTGTCTTACCTCAGTTCTGGGTGTCTTACCTCAGTTCTGGGTGTCTTACCTCAGTTCTGAGTGTCTTACCTCAGTTCTGAGTGTCTTACCTCAGTTCTGGGTGTCTTACCTCAGTTCTGAGTGTCTTACCTCAGTTCTGAGTGTCTTACCTCAGTTCTGGGTGTCTTACCTCAGTTCTGGGTGTCTTACCTCAGTTCTGAGTGTCTTACCTCAGTTCTGAGTGTCTTACCTCAGTTCTGAGTGTCTTACCTCAGTTCTGGGTGTCTTACCTCAGTTCTGAGTGTCTTACCTCAGTTCTGAGTGTCTTACCTCAGTTCTGGGTGTCTTACCTCAGTTCTGAGTGTCTTACCTCAGTTCTGGGTGTCTTACCTCAGTTCTGAGTGTCGTACCTCAGTTCTGGGTGTCTTACCTCAGTTCTGAGTGTCTTACCTCAGTTCTGAGTGTCTTACCTCAGTTCTGGGTGTCTTACCTCAGTTTTGAGTGTCTTACCTCAGTTCTGAGTGTCTTACCTCAGTTCTGAGTGTCTTACCTCAGTTCTGAGTGTCTTACCTCAGTTCTGAGTGTCTTACCTCAGTTCTGAGTGTCTTACCTCAGTTCTGAGTGTCTTACCTCAGTTCTGAGTGTCTTACCTCAGTTCTGAGTGTCTTACCTCAGTTCTGGGTGTCTTACCTCAGTTCTGAGTGTCTTACCTCAGTTCTGGGTGTCTTACCTCAGTTCTGGGTGTCTTACCTCAGTTCTGGGTGTCTTACCTCAGTTCTGGGTGTCTTACCTCAGTTCTGAATGTCTTACCTCAGTTCTGAGTGTCTTACCTCAGCTCTGGGTGTCTTTTACCTTAGTTCTGAGTGTCTTACCTCAGTTCTGAGTGTCTTACCTCAGTTCTGGGTGTCTTTTACCTCAGTTCTGAGTGTCTTACCTCAGTTCTGAGTCTTACCTCAGGTCTGGGTGTCTTTTACCTCAGTTCTGGGTGTCTTACCTCAGTTCTGAGTGTCTTACCTCAGTTCTGAGTGTCTTACCTCAGTTCTGAGTGTCTTACCTCAGTTCTGAGTGTCTTACCTCAGTTCTGGGTATCTTACCTCAGTTCTGAGTGTCTTACCTCAGTTCTGAGTGTCTTACCTCAGTTCTGAGTGTCTTACCTCAGTTCTGAGTGTCTTACCTCAGTTCTGAGTGTCTTACCTCAGTTCTGAGTGTCTTACCTCAGTTCTGAGTGTCTTACCTCAGTTCTGAGTGTCTTACCTCAGTTCTGGGTGTCTTACCTCAGTTCTGAGTGTCTTACCTCAGTTCTGGGTGTCTTACCTCAGTTCTGGGTGTCTTACCTCAGTTCTGGGTGTCTTACCTCAGTTCTGGGTGTCTTTTACTTCAGT
This sequence comes from Cherax quadricarinatus, assembly GCF_038502225.1. Classification (NCBI taxonomy): domain Eukaryota; kingdom Metazoa; phylum Arthropoda; class Malacostraca; order Decapoda; family Parastacidae; genus Cherax; species Cherax quadricarinatus. Next base: position 1,615,404 of record NC_091378.1, read on the forward strand.
AGTACTTATCATTACCACTAACGAGGCTTCACCTAAGACGACCACTTCATTAAGGTTCTGTCTAACAATACCTGTCATCAACTTACTCATTGAAGGTAGACATGAGTAAGGAACTTAATGAGTCAAGTGGAAATGTGTGCCACATGTTCTGAAAACAAGTATGTTGTGAGTATATGATGAGTATGTGGTCAGTATGTGGCATGTGGTATGTGGTGAGTATGTGGCATGTGGTGAGTATGTGGTATGTGGCATGTGGTCAGTATGTGGCATGTGGTATGTGGTCAATATGTGGCATGTAGTATGTGGTATGTGGTCAGTATGTGGCATGTGATGAGTATGTGGTATGTGGTCAGTATGTGGTATGTAGGACGCACTATAGTATGTGAGATATGTGTGTGTGTGTGTGTGTGTGTGTGTAACAAACACACACTCCTAGTAGCGACCAGTGAAGAGGCGGGGCCAGGAGCTGTGAATCGACCCCCTGCAACCACAAATAGGTGAATACATACACACACACACACACACACATACACACGTGCCCACACATACACACACACACGTACCCCCACACACATGCCCCCACACACACGTGCCCACACACACACGTGCCCCCACACACACACGTGCCCCCACACACACGTGCCCCCACCCACACGTACCCCACACACACACACGTGCCCCCCTCCACACACGTGCCCCCGCCCACACACGTGCCCCCACACACACACGTGCCCACACACTATGAACTGCACATTCCAGAGTGACTGGTAACAAGGAAGGCTGAGACTTCTATACAGACAAAACCTGGGCGTGACAGTCTCAGCTGAGCAAGCAGCTGAGGAAGTAATTATCTTAACTCATCCGCCCCTATGTGCCCTTCACACACACACACACACACACACACACAACATGGGGAATATGACACTAACTTCAAAGTTGGTTACACTGAAAGCAAGCAAGATACATCGTAATTTACACGTGTAAGACGATGGTCTACCTGGAGTCTACCCGGAGGGTATTCCGTGGATCAACGCCCCCGCGGCCCGGTCCATGACCAGGCCACCCGGTGGATCAGGGCCTGATCAACAAGGCTGTTACTGCTGGCCCCACGAAGTTCAACGTACGAACCACAGCCCGGTTAATCCGGCACTGATTTAGGTATCTGTCCAGCTCCCTCTTGAAGACAACCAGGGGCCTATTGGTAATTCTCCCTATGGCTGGTGGGAGGTTGTTGAACAGTCTTGGGCCCCGGACACTTATTGTGTTTTCTTTTAGTGTACTAATGGTGCCCCTAGTTATCACTGGGGGTATGCTGCATCACCTGCCAAGTGTTTTGCTTTCATAGGGAGTGATTTCTATGTGCAGATTAGGGACCAACCCCTCTAGGATTTTCCAGGTGTAGATTGTAATGTATCTGTCTCGCCTGCGTTCCAGTGAGTACAAGTCAAGTACTTCCAAGCGTTCCCAGTAGTTAAGGTGTTTGAAGGAACTTATATGTGCAGTAAAGGTTCTCTGCACATTCTCTAGATCTGCGATTTCACCTGCCTTAAATGGGATGTTAGTGTACAGCAGTATGGTGGGACTGGTCCCAAACATACACAAGGAAATCTCTACATATTAACATAAGAGGCTTGCTAGACGGTGGAACCTACCTCCCATGATAAGCAAGGGAACGATGAGTACACTGAAAGAGCTCTCAATAAGTGTAAAGGGACAACGACTCTTCAAAGCCCTCCCTTGATGCATAAGGCAATTACCAACAGACTCCTAGCTGTCTTGAAGAGGAAACTCGAGGGATTCTTCAAATCAGTTCCTATGCAGCCGGGCTGTGGTGCATACGTGGGACTGTGGGTGGGGGGCACAAATAGCCTGATCGATCAGGCCAGCACCAAGAGGCCTGGTCTTGAACCGGCTTGTGGTAACGGTGACCTCAGGAAGCGACTACAAGAAACCTAGAGGTACATAAGTAACACCCATAAACCCCTAGGATGCCACGGACCTAGTAGCGACCAGCGAAGAGGCGGGGTCAGGAGCTGTGACTTGGCCCCTGCAACCACATATTAGTACTCAGGTATTATTTTCTCAGCCTATTCTCAAATTCGAGAAAGGTTATGTATACACAGAGAGGTCTATGACTCTCAGCGTATATACGTGATGTGATGCTAAGATGTATTCTCCTGGCTGGTAGCGTAAGCAAGACGTGCAGCCTTAATAACCTTCGTTTAGTAGACACACTTTAGTTAATTAAACCTCATTAACCAACCAACCTCAAGTATATCACACCAGACACACATATTGCACAAACACCTGTCTACAAGCATACTAATGACAGAATATGTGTTCAGCAACTCTATTTACACACCCAGCTCTAGGTAGAGCATTATTATGAAGTCAAGTTGAAGAGTGAAATACTCTAAATAAGTTCCAGCTCTACAGGAGTCGTAATTTTACCTCATATATTTTGAGTTACTCACAATGTAATTTTTCTCTGCCACCAGTTCCAAGCATGAACAACTCTCGAAACAAGCCACAGGTGTGTCATGGGTAAGTACGCCATTTTTTGAAGGTTTTACTGACTTTGACTATGGTTAATTGGGTTTTAAAACTACCAGACGAGGGTCATTAAGACTGCATGTCACCGCCAGTGTATATTCACTGAGACATGTACATCTCTCGGTGTATATGCATTGAGAAATGTGTATTTCTCGGTGTATATACACTGAGAGACATACAACTCCCGGTGTATATGTATGTCACTGAATATACACTATATATACTCACAGTATATACCCATTAAATATTGTATATACACTGCCTATACAGTGAGTATACAGTCATTGTACAGGAGCTACGAAATTCCCAAAGCCCTACGAGAAATTTTAGGGCGGGTAAAATAACTGTCAGCCAAATGCTAATAGGGAATTCAGAATTATTATTATTATTGTTACATATATGAGATAAGGTCAACCCTTGAGATCTTACAACGTCTAAGGAATGAGTTGTAGATAAGACTGAGTCAGTGAAGGTAAGGGGTGGATTTAATTTCTTGTCTAGTTGACCAGACAAGCACCAGACGAGCCTGGGTCTATGACCGGGCTCCGGGTGTAGAAAAACACTCGTAACTCATCTAAAATATAGCAAAGGTATCTAGGAACAAGAGCCCTTGAGCAGCAGACACCCACCTTGAAGGGAAGTGACCGGGAGAAACCGTGAGAGTTCCACTGGTGGAGAACAAAGGCGACATCAACATCCAGAACTGACCAAGGTTTAGCGAGTTCTCGGCCAAGAGCTGCGTCCTTCCTCTGCCTCTCATTATCAAGGTCCGGTCCTCTTGAAGGACACACACACACACACACACACACACACACACACACACACACACACACACACACACACACACACACACACACACACACACAAGACAGGACCCCAGTGAAAATAAGTCACTTTGATTTTTTGGGTTATCCCAGGTAATTTACACTGTGCATGATAATTGTACTTATGTGTACCTATACCTAGCTACACTTACACAACTAAAAGTTCAGTTGGTTCGGTTACAAACACTGAAGATGGTACACCACCAACACAGCTCTGCTGATGTAACTACAAATAAGTAATCACACAGGAGAAAGCTGCCCAAAGACAACTCAGAAAGTATATGTAAATAAACGTAGAGTGGAAATGGGAGAGTTTACAGCAACTTACAGAGAGCCAGGGGTTCAAGTGGCTGGCTTGTAGTCGCTCCAAGATAGCTGTAGGGGAGTCTGTCGTGGGCACAGCGGTTTCTGTCGAGGGTGTGGGCACAGGGCTCTCTGTCGAGGGCTTGGACGTGCTTGTCGACAATGTACATACTTCTTGCATTGGTAATTCAGGGCAGGTATCATCGAGGGCAGTTTCTAAGTAGCGGTGTGTTTTGGTAGTGGTGGTGTTGGTGGTGACTGGGGTGGTGGTGCTTCCACCTGTGGGTGTTGGGGGCGGTGTGGCTGGGGTGGAGGTGGAAGGAAGATGCAATGTGGTGGGTCGAACCAGCTGTGGTGTGCGCGTGTGTTGTAGCGAGGATATCACCGTAGCGGTGGACTGTAGTGGTGTGTGTGTTGTGAGAGGTTGTACTGGAGAAGTGGGCGTTTGTGAGGGAGATGTAGGTGTCATGGGCGTGTGTGAGAGAGATGTAGGCGTCATGGGCGTGTGTGAGGGAGATGTAGGTGTCATGGGCGTGTGTGAGGGAGATGTAGGTGTCATGGGCGTGTGTGAGGGAGATGTAGGTGTCATGGGCGTCTGTGAGGGAGATGTAGGTGTCATGGGCGTGTGTGTGTCCATGGGAGGGCGTGAGGTGGACATAGTTATGCTGGGAGAAGCTGAGGGTGATGTGGGTGTCACAGGAGTGAATGGAGAAGACGTGGGTGTTGTGGGCGTGTGTGAGGTTGACGTGGGCGTCATGGGAGTGTGTGCAGAGGATAGAGGTATAGTGGAAGCTGGAAGCATGGGTAAGAAGAGCTGTGTGGGCAGGGCGTGGGGCTCCGTGAGCTGCAAGGGAGGCCTGGAGAGTAGCAAACCCATGCGTCTCTCCCATAAACGAGTGCATGGGGCAGCAGGGGTAGGTGTGGGCTGAGGGACATGCAGAACACGCAACTTGAGAGGTCCCCCGGGTGCCATATCTGCGACCAGCGTGTAGCCACGACGACAGCCGGGTCCTGGCATGATTCTGGTGGCAGGGAGGTGGTGGTGGCAGGGAGGAGGAGGAAGAGATGGCAGGGAGGTAGGGAGACTCAACAGGGGGCAGCCACCCTGGTCACCACACACTCCCACACTACCATCTTCACACACACGATAACACTACCACACTAAGTCCTCTTGATGCCCTCACCAATATATTTCTCAAGACAGGATTGACAATATCCTTCCAGTAAGTGTCCTGTGATAATGTCTTACGACAGAGCCCTATGACAGTGTCCAACGACAGTGTCCTACAAGAGAGTCCTGTGACAGTCGTTAGTCACAACGCTATAGTATCCTCGTTGACTTAGCGTACACAAATCTACTGAGTGCTTTGTAAGTCAGTTTATGACTCATGATAGGTGAGCAGACTTGTGGATGATGAATGTGAGTCTGAACGACGCACTCACGCACTCACACACGCACTCAACACCGCCAGGTAGACAAGACTGGAGGAAGGAAGCGGGGTGGTGTGAGTGTCCATACTCTGCTAGCTCCTCCACCCAACTGATGACTCCTGGTGCCGCCCACACCTGGCGCCGACCCTCTCTACCTGGCACCGCGGCTCTCACCCACCCTCCACCCAGACCGCCCGACCACCCACCCACCCGTCTTGGCTCTAACGCCCACCCCCTTTCACGTGCGCCCACGTTAACTCTTAGCACCCACCCCCATCCAAATCTCACCCCAACCCCCATAAACCCATCTATGTGACCTCCAGGCACATATGCGCAATCTATGTGACCTCCAGGCAAATATGTGCCATCTATGTGACCTCCAGGCACATATGCGCCATCTATATGACCTCCAGGCACATATGCGCTATCTATGTGACCTCCAGGGACATATGCCCCATCTATGTGACCTCCAGGCACATTTGCGTCATCTATGTGACCTCCAGGTACATATGCCCCATCTATATGACCTCCAGACACATATGCCCCATCTATGTGACCTCCAGGCATATATGCGCCGTCTATGTGACCTCCAGGCATATATGCATTACCTCACAACCACCAACACCACCTCACGACCACTATCTACCACCTCCCAGCATCCACCCACCATCACTACCACCTATTGAACACCTCCACCACCACCCACCGGCTACCAGCATCCACAACCATCACTACCACCTACTAACAACCACCACTTACCAGCTACCAGCGTCCACAACTACAACCATCACCTCAAAACCATCACTACCACCTGCTAACAACCATCAACTACCAGCTTCCACAACGACTACCACCTACTAACAACAACCACCACCACCTCACAACCACCACCACCACCTACAAACAACCACCACTACTACCTCACAACCACCAGCACCACCTACTAACAACCCCCACTACCACCTCACAACCACCATCACCACCTCACAACCACCACTACCACCTCACAACCATCAACATCACCACCTCACAACCACCACTACCACCTCACAACCACCAACATCACCACCTCACAATCACCACTACCACCTCACAACCACCAACATCACCACCTCACAACCACCACTACCACCTAACAACCACCAACATCACCTCACAACCACCACTACCACCTCACAACCATCAACATCACCACCTCACAACCACCTAACAACCACCATCACCACCTCACGACCACCACTACCACCTCACAACCACCAACATCACCACCTCACAACCACCACTACCACCTAACAACCACCAACATCACCACCTCACAACCACCACTACCACCTCACAACCACCAACATCACCACCTAACAACTACCAACATCACCTCACAACTACCACTACCCCCTCACAACCAACATCACCACCTCACAACCACTGCTACCACCTAACAACTACCAACATCACCTCACAACCACCACTACCACCTAACAACCACCAACATCACCACCTCACAACCACCACTACCACCTCACAACCACCAACATCACCACCTCACAACTAACCCCCACTTCGCGGAATGACCGTGAAGTGTGAGTGTAATGAGGTAAAATCGTAAGGAACTGGTGTGTGAAGTGACTGTTAAGGATGACTGTGCTAGGAGTGACTGGTGAACCAGCATAAAGTACACACACACACACACACACACACACATACACACACACACACACACACATACACACACACACACACACACACACACACACACACACACACACACACACACACACACACACACACAGGGGCCAGGCGCTGTGAATCGACCTCTGCAACCACAAATAGGTGAGTACACAAGAAAGCACCATGAAGAGAGGCTGAAGGAAATGAACCTGAGGACCTTGTCACATAGGACAAAGGGGAGACTTGATTATGACATAGAAAATCTTATGGGAAACTGACAGGGTCATATGTTCGAGTGGTGACCCACCCAAAAAAAAAATCAAAAGGAAAATTAATACTTAAGATTACTAGAATAAGAGATAATCTAAGATTTTTAGCCCAGGAGGGTTAGCCACCCAGGATAACCCAAGAAAGTCAGTGCGTCATCAAGGGACAGTCTTATTTCCAATGTGGTCTTTCAGTCTTGTTTCCCAGGATGCCACCCACACCAGGTACCTACTTGCTAGGTGAACGGAGACAGTAAGTGTAAGGAAACACACCTAAATGTTCCACCCTTGCCGGGGATCGAACCACGGACACTCAGTGGGAGGCGAGAGCGTTGCCAACCAGGCCACGGGACACAGCAGCAGACGACACTACCAAAACACTGCTCACACCTCCATTTTTTTTACCCTTATTTTCATTTTTCCAGCATTTTTTAATATATATATATAATTTTTTGCCCTAAAATTACAAAAAAATGGGGGGGAGGGGGTTAAAAATTATTGTAAAATAAAAGTGACAAACTTTATTGAATTTTAATGAACTTTTCATATCCTTTATACTACCTTTGATGAGTTTCGAGAGTCAGTCTACTTCCACAGCCCGGCCATAGGCCAGGCTCGTCAGAACAGAACGCTAATGAAGAGAGGAGAAATCTATTGAAGAGAAATAAATCCACTGAGAAATATATTGAGGAGAAATAAATCTATTGAGAAATCTACTGAAGAGAAATAAATCTATTGAGAAATCTATTGAAGAGAAATAAATCTATTGAGAAATCTACTGAAGAGAAATAAATCTATTGAGAAATCTACTGAAGAGAAATAAATCTATTGAGAAATCTATTGAAGAGAAATAAATCTATTGAGAAATCTACTGAAGAGAAATAAATCTATTGAGAAATCTACTGAAGAGAAATAAATCTATTGAGAAATCTACTGAAGAGAAATAAATCTATTGAGAAATCTACTGAAGAGAAATAAATCTATTGAGAAATCTACTGAAGAGAAATAAATCTATTGAGAAATCTACTGAAGAGAAATAAATCTATTGAGAAATCTATTGAAGAGAAATAAATCAACTGAGAAATCTATTGAAGAGAAATAAATCTATTGAGAAATAAATCTATTGAGAAATCTATTGAAGAGAAATAAATCTACTGAGAAATAAATCTATTGAGAAATCTACTGAAGAGAAATAAATCAACTGAGAAATCTATTGGATTGATAGACGGAGTGACAAGACTAACTAAATCAGGTAAGGCAGGAGAGACTGATGAATTAAGTGAAACAGGGAAGTGTAGAAGTAATCAATGTTTGAATAAAATAGTACAATTATTATTAATTATTTTTCTTCTTCCTTATTCTTATTATTATTATTATTAATTCTCTTCACATTATTATTATGATTATTATTATTATTATTATTGTTATTATTGGGAAGGGCTAAACACTATTTACAATACACTGTTTACACTTAATATTTATACTCAACACACTACGCAGTTTACATTATTTATTATTATTTATTTTGTATTATTATCACACTGGCCGATTCCCACCAAGGCAGGGTGGCCCGAAAAAGAAAAACTTTCACCATCATTCACTCCATCACTGTCTTGCCAGAAGGGTGCTTTACACTACAGTTTTTAAACTGCAACATTAACACCCCTCCTTCAGAGTGCAGGCACTGTACTTCCCATCTCCAGGACTCAAGTCCGGCCTGCCGGTTTCCCTGAACCCCTTCATAAATGTTACTTTGCTCACACTCCAACAGCACGTCAAGTATTAAAAACCATTTGTCTCCATTCACTCCTATCAAACACGCTCACGCATGCCTGCTGGAAGTCCAAGCCCCTCGCACACAAAACCTTCTTTACCCCCTCCCTCCAACCTTTCCTAGGCCGATCCCTACCCCGCCTTCCTTCCACTACAGACTGATACACTCTTGAAGTCATTCTGTTTCGCTCCATTCTCTCCACATGTCCGAACCACCTCAGCAACCCTTCCTCAGCCCTCTGGACAACAGTTTTGGTAATCCCGCACTTCCTCCTAACTTCCAAACTACGAATTCTCTGCATTATATTCACACCACACATTGCCCTCAGACATGACATCTCCACTGCCTCCAGCCTTCTCCTCGCTGCAACATTCATCACTCACGCTTCACACCCATATAAGAGTGTTGGTAAAACTATACTCTCATACATTCCCCTCTTTGCCTCCAAGGACAAAGTTCTTTGTCTCCACAGATTCCTAAGTGCACCACTCACCCTTTTCCCCTCATCAATTCTATGATTCACCTCATCTTTCATAGACCCATCCGCTGACACGTCCACTCCCAAATATCTGAATACATTCACCTCCTCCATACTCTCTCCCTCCAATCTGATATCCAATCTTTCATCACCTAATCTTTTTGTTATCCTCATAACCTTACTCTTTCCTGTATTCACTTTTAATTTTCTTCTTTTGCACACCCTACCAAATTCATCCACCAATCTCTGCAACTTCTCTTCAGAATCTCCCAAGAGCACGGTGTCATCAGCAAAGAGCAACTGTGACAACTCCCACTTTATGTGTGATTCTTTATCTTTTAACTCCACGCCTCTTGCCAAGACCTTATTTACACTACAATATTTACATTATTTACACTACAATATTTACATTATTTACACTACAATATTTACACTACAATATTTACATTATTTACACTACAATATTTACATTATTTACACTACAATATTTACACTACAATATTTACATTATTTACACTACAATATTTACACCATAATATTTACATTATTTACACTATAATATTTACATTATTTACACTACAATATTTACATTATTTACACTACAATATTTACATCATTTACACTACAATATTTACACTACAATAGTTACATTATTTACACTACAATATTTACATCATTTACACTATAATATTTACATTACAATATTTACATTATTTACACTACAATATTTACACTACAATATTTACATTATTTACACTACAATATTTACATTATTTACACTACAATATTTACATTATTTACACTACAATATTTACAATATTTACACTACAATATTTACATTATTTACACTACAATATTTACATTATTTACACTACAATATTTACATTATTTACACTACAATATTTACATTATTTACACTACAATATTTACATTATTTACACTACAATATTTACATTATTTACACTACAATATTTACATCATTTACACTACATTATTTACACTACAATATTTACATTATTTACACTACAATATTTACACTACAATATTTACATTTACACTACAATATTTACATCATTTACACTATAATATTTACATCATTTACACTACAATATTTACATCATTTACACTATAATATTTACATTATTTACACTATAATATTTACATCATTTACACTACAATATTTACATTATTTACACTACAATATTTACATTATTTACACTATAATATTTACAATATTTACACTACAGTATTTACATTATTTACACTACTACAATGATACAATGAGAAACGTAATATTGGAATCCTGGTAGTTATATCATAACTGGAGAAGTATTAATTATATTAATTATTGTATTAATTATAACACCGAACTGGCGTGGACCTTTCCTCCCTTCGTTAATTACGGCCCGGTCTCCGGTCCATCAGGCTGTTGGTGGTGACTTGTAGCGTTAAAACCACGGTACTGTTTCTCTCCTACCAGTTCAATGACAACAAAGTGAAAGAACTGACAAATAGTCCCAGTTAACGCAGGTACCTTTGACATAGCTTTGATGGGTTTCGAGAGTTTTTCAAACTCCCTTAGCCCGGTCCTGGGCCAAGCTTGTCTGGTGCCTTACGGACGATGCAAAAATCTTTAGCAAGAAATATAAACAACTGGAAATCAAGACAAGAAGGCGTGGATAAACTGACCAAATAAAGTGACAGATGTCTTACGGAATTTAAAGTGGACAATGGAAACGAGAGAAAGCGAATCTGACCAGACAAACAAGTGTAATGAGCGCTTGTTTGTGGGACAAACAAACCGACATAAAGGAAATAAAACGGATAAGAAAAACCACTGAATAACTTGACTCACGAAATCGTAATGACACGATTGCAAACTGAATATTTTGGCTTACACTTCAGGACTTTTTCCAGCAGACTGGAGAGGGTCTCTAGGTAGACCGAAAGTATTTGTGATTTGCCTTTCTTAAACTGGTTATTTCAATAGATTAACCCGTACGGTTATTATCCAGTTAACATGTACACACATTCTGTCTTTCTCATAGGTATCATCTTTCGCGAGGAAGAATACGTCTCTGGTTTGAGAACTTAAATATATATTAAGTTAGAAGTCGTTAAATTAACGTGGTTTAACATAAAATAACCTGAAATGACATGAAGAGCACAGAAGGGTGAAAAAGTACAATAGATGCAGTTTTACTGTAAGGATGAGTGACTCGTGTAGGCTCACTCGTGCCAACAACAAATCATTATGCAAAAGTATATACTCTGAAGGTCTATATTATTTATTTTATTTTATTTTTATTATCACACTGGCCGATTCCCACCAAGGCAGGGTGGCCCGAAAAAGAAAAACTTTCACCATCATTCACTCCATCACTGTCTTGCCAGAAGGGTGCTTTACACTACAGTTTTTAAACTGCAACATTAACACCCCTCCTTCAGATTATACCAGCCTTATTTCAGTGCTAACTCGTAGTAAAATCCTAGGGGAGATCATTCTGCCTTAGTATAAACATAAGATTTCCTTCCAATCACATTAAAAATTAATTAGTGTCTAGTAACTCAGATTGACTCACAAATATCACAGTTTAATAAATAAGGAACCCAATGGAATTAAGTCACTTTGACTTCTTTGGTTATCTTATGTTATTTCATTATGTATGATAATTGTACTTATGTGTACCTGGTGGCTCTGGTGGCTAACGCTCTCGCTTCACACGGCGAGGGTCTGGGTTCGATTCCCAGCCAGAGTAGAAACATTGGGCGTGTTTCTTTCCACCTGTTGTCTATGTTCCCCATCAGTAAAATGGGTACCTGAGTGTTAGTCGACTGGTGTGACTCAAGAAATCGTAATGACACGATTGCAAACAAACCATACCCCCGGCCGGGATTGAACCCGCGGTCATAGAGTCTCAAAACTCCAGCCCGTCGCGTTAGCCACTAGACCAGCTAGCCACAATAAGATTCATCCAACTAGGTATATTTCTACACCATAGGAAGGTTAGCACAGGCACCACTGTGACCAATATTTGTGGTCAGTGGTGCCTGTGCTAACCTTCCTATGGTGTAGAAATATACCTAGTTGGATGAATCTTATTGTGGCTAGCTGGTCTAGTGGCTAACGCGACGGGCTGGAGTTTTGAGACTCTATGACCGCGGGTTCAATCCCGGCCGGGGGTATGGTTTGACTGGTGTGGGTCGCATCCTGGGACACTGACCTAATTTGCCCGATATGCGGAGCATAACAAGGGGCTTTCTATATAGTAGTATGTCATTGTTGTCAGCTAGGCCTGTATACCATATACATGTACTTTTAGTAAATAAAGATATTATTATTATATATTATCGTTTAATTAAAAAAAAGTCACAAATAATTATTTTTGTTTACCACCAAAGATTGTTATAGAAAACTTCCGTCAGGGTTAAACACTTCATAGAAAACGTCACAATTACTGGACTAACTCAAACACTTTCACTTCTCAGACTAAGAACTTTAGATACACAAATAACCCGCACATAAAAGAGAGAAGCTTATGACGACGTTTCGGTCCAACTTGGACCATTGACAAAGTCACAAGCTTCTCTCTTTTATGTGCGGGTTATTTGTGTATCGTTTCAGTCACGGTATTGTGCCTTTTTTGTTATTTAAGAACTTTAGGTTACACTGAACAAATATCCACCATAGAAAACGTAAAACTTCAGTTGCTGCAACTTTTGAGTGCAGCAGGACAGGTTTCCAATGTAAGATTCATTCGCATATGTAAAAAAAAAAAAAAAAGTCCTATACATTAGAGCGGCGGCTGTATGTCTACGTGGGATGTCTCCTCTGCATGACTTCATCAACAGATCAAAACGTTATCCCGATCAAGGCTCGTTTTGTAAATGCATCTTTTCTTCATTAGTCTAAGAGCTTCTAAGCACCTTTGAGTGTTTCTTCAGTTTGTAAATACAATTGAAGTGCATGTTCAGTTTGTAAATACAATTGAAGTGCATGTTCAGTTTGTAAATACAATTGAAGTGCATGTTCAGTTTGTAAACACAATTTAAGTGCCTCTTCAGCTTCTAAACACAGTTTTCATACCTTACCACTTTTTAAATACAAATACAAAAAAAGTGCATAATAGAAACAATACGTGTAAACTATAAAACATGTAACTGACCGTATTAGCCTCGTGGTACAGGTGACAGTGACGGGAGGACTGTGTGTGCTCCTGAGTCAGTAGTAGCCTCGTCAGGGAGTCCACCGTGTCAACCAGGTGTTGACACTGTGTCAACCACGACCTGTGAACCAAAATAACCATTACTGTTAACTAATGTTCTCTTACTTATTGCTGCATCGAGAAGGAAAATTTTATTCTCGTTTCATTACTTACAGTAAATAATGTATAAAGATTTGGAGAGATATGGTGTAAAATATCGATACGATGGCAAAAGATACCAATGGAGTATAATGTGATGACAAAATTTCGCCCAGGCAGTGGGTTTTAGGTCACAGGTCAAATCTATTTGTGACTTGATCAAGCTCGTCGTGTGGGCGAAATGTCGCCAATAAAAGATCGCATTTTACTCTCTCTTCTATCAAGATGTTTTGACAGTCTAGATGCTCACATGGTGCTCATTACAGACAATACCTAATGTAATACCTAATTCAGTTTCCAGGAAACTGTACCTATACAATACACAAATTTATACAAATACACAAACAAAAGAACACGAAACTTACTTAACTAGAATATGTTCATGAAGTCTTTGGTACCATTTTTCCATCTCCCGCAAGTAAGCTCTGGCATTGTGTGTATACTGGCACGCTGCCTCGACGTCCCCTGACGAGGCAGGGGCAAGGCAGTGAGAGGCTGGCGAGTAGGAGGAAGAGGAACTAGATAACCCATTGGAGTAGTGTGAGGGTAGTGGTGGTGGTGATGGCGGTGGTGAGGAAGGTTGGTGTTGGAGAATACATCTCTCCAGCGTGGTGGCACATGCACGCACCACATCCAACAAAGTCTCCCGCATCTGAAACATTCCCAGTTCACTCTTTAATCACCGAAGCTAAAACAATCGGTAGCTTTAAACAATAGGTTCGATAAAAACACGAGTGATTAAATTATTGAAGCTAATTCCTTGTTAGCTTTAAGAATAGGTTCGATAAAAACACGAATGATTAGGCTACTGAAGCTAATTCCTTGAACGGCTCTAAGAATAGGCTGGATATTAGACGGACCTGTCAAGTATGAGCCTACTGGCTCATACTTGACAGACTGGAGGGGACTGAGGTATACCCTTCAGGTATACCTCAGATCCCCTCCAATCTTATGGTCTTATCATTTGTTTACACGGTTAAAGTCATACTGTTATGATCTGCCATAATTACTTTCACAGCCCAGCCCCTTTTTAAGGCATACTACAAAACATCTGTGAGTGTAACGTTGTACCAATAAAGGTGTTTCTGAAGAATTAAACACGTATGTAACAACTGGGTATAAGTATTAAATAGACGTTTCGCCAACCAATGGCTTCATCAATCCAATACAGAGACAAAAAGAGGCGATTGAAGAGGTAGAAAATGAGGCAATCAGTCCCTCAGCCTAGCAGCAAGTGTACAGTATCGTACTCTTCATGCATCTGACCTTGTCTGTGTTACATTTTTTAAGTATATCGCCGAAAACAAGAGAAAAACAAAAAGCTGGCACAGAGACCCACCTTGCAGAAGGCGAACCATGCGTGGTGATTGAAGACCAACGTTCCACCAAACTGTGATGACAACTGGTCCCGTGGTACTCTCCTATGCAACTCCTCCTCGCTTACTACTTCCAACTGTCAACAAAGGAAAAAGGAAATTTATTTCTGTAAAAACTTACAATGGCTACAATAAGTGGAACATGAGCTAACTGGAAAGGCTCTCATTATGCACAACATTTCAACATTAACAACACTTGATATACCTTTGATGAGTTTCGAGAGTTTTTCTACTCCCAGAGCCCAGCCTTGGGCCAGGCTCGTATGGTGCTTGCCTGGTCAACCAAGCACATAACGGATGTTTCTCAGTGTATATATCCCGAGAGGGATATGTCTCAGTTTATACATACACCGAGAGCAGTATGAATCAGTTTTTATACCAATATACACCGTATATATACCAAAAAGTGTATCTATATATACACTGAGAGGCATTTATTTCTCGGTGTATATACACCAAGAGTGAATATTCGTCCATATACACATGGCTTAATTTAATTCCAACTTTGAGGATTGAAGTATTTATGATATCAGTACACGGGTAAATTCCAGTCTAAAAGAACTTAAACATAACACACTCCATGTACTTAATTGTTGTTCTAACACACTCCATGTACTTAAATGCTGTTCTAACACACTCCATGTACTTAATTGCTGTTCTAACACACTCTATGTACTTAATTAGTGTTCTAACACACTCCATGTATTTAATTGCTGTTCTAACACACTCCATGTACTTAACTGCTGTTCTAACACACTCCATGTACTTAAATGCTGTTCTAACACACTCCATGTACTTAATTGCTGTTCTAACACACACACCATGTACTTAATTAGTGTTCTAACATACTCCATGTATTTAATTGCTGTTCTAACACACTCCATGTACTTAACTGCTGTTCTAACACACTCCATGTACTTAATTGCTGTTCTAAGACACTTCATGTACTTAATTAGTGTTCTAACATACTCCATGTACTTAATTGCTGTTCTAACACACTCCATCTACTTAATTGGTGTTCTAACACACACCATGTACTTAATTAGTGTTCTAACATACTCCATGTATTTAATTGCTGTTCTAACACACTCCATGTACTTAACTGCTGTTCTAACACACTCCATGTACTTAATTGCTGTTCTAAGACACTTCATGTACTTAATTAGTGTTCTAACATACTCCATGTACTTAATTGCTGTTCTAACACACTCCATCTACTTAATTGGTGTTCTAACACACACCATGTACTTAATTAGTGTTCTAACATACTCCATGTATTTAATTGCTGTTCTAACACACTCCATGTACTTAACTGCTGTTCTAACATACTCCATGTACTTAATTGCTGTTCTAACACACTCCATCTACTTAATTGGTGTTCTAACACACTCCATGTATTTAATTGCTGTTCTAACACACTCCATGTACTTAATTGCTGTTCTAAGACACTTCATGTACTTAATTAGTGTTCTAACACTCCATGTACTTAATTACTGTCCTAATACAAGTGGTAGGGGTCATACAACTTCTGGGAAATTGGAGATAATCGGGTTCAACCTGAGAAAGAGAAGACTGGGTACAACACTTTGGACCAAGAGTAAATCACCAGCATCAAGGTCTCCTCCCCCACCACCTTGCAGGTAACCCGTTCTGTAGACATGATACCATAAAGGCATTCAAGTCACGGAGAAAAAGCGTGTTACTGAGTAATCCAGGTGTGGAAATCAGTGTTGAATGTATTTTGTCTTGAAGATGCGTTTGTTAATGGCTATCCAAGCAATGTGTAACCCAGGAGTAATATGTAGACAGTGTGAATGACTTGGAGTTTTGTATTATTATTATTATTATTATTATCATAACTAAACGCTTGACCTACAATGCTGCTTAGAGCTGTGTAAACGTTTCTTATATAATAATAATAATAATAATAATAATAATAATAATAATAATAATCTTTATTTCCACAAGTACATGATACAACTTATACAGACCATAGCTGACATCAATGACGTACTATTATATAGAAAGTTCCTTGTTATCCAGAGCATTTCCCGCACAATAGGTCAGTTTTGTCCCCAGGATGCGACCCACACCAGTCGATTAACAACCAGGTACCTATTTTACTGTTAGGTGAACAGGGACAGCAGGTGTCTTAAGAAAACACGACCTACTTTTTTCTGTCGTACTATGGGCCTCAATGTGCGAGGTGCGTGTACGACACGATCATCTTTATTCTGGCGAAACGTTTTCAGAATTAAGATACTCATATGTTACACAAGTGTTTTATAGATCACGTTATCAGTTTTTTCTAAACCATTTGTTTACTTTTCTTATATTAACCCTAGAACAGTGGTGGTGTTGCTGTGTCACACAATGGTACTGCTGATGTGTCACACAATGGTACTGCTGATGTGTCACACAATGGTACTGCTGATGTGTCACACAATGGTACTGCTGATGTGTCACACAATGGTACTGCTGATGTGTCACAATGGTACTGCTGCTGTCACACAACAGTACTGCTGATGTGTCACACAATGGTACTGCTGATGTGTCACACAATGGTACTGCTGATGTGTCACACAATGGTACTGCTGATGTGTCACACAATGGTACTGCTGATGTGTCACACAATGGTACTGCTGATGTGTCACACAATGGTACTGCTGATGTGTCACAATGGTACTGCTGCTGTCACACAACAGTACTGCTGATGTGTCACACAATGGTACTGCTGATGTGTCACACAATGGTACTGCTGTGTCACACAATGGTACTGCTGATGTGTCACACAATGGTACTGCTGATGTGTCACACAATAGTACTGCTGATGTGTCACACAATGGTACTGCTGATGTGTCACACAATGGTACTGCTGATGTGTCACACAATAGTACTGCTGATGTGTCACACAATGGTACTGATGCTGTCACACAATGGTACTGCTGATGTGTCACACAATGGTACTGCTGATGTGTCACACAATGGTACTGCTGCTGTCACACAATAGTACTGCTGTGTCACACAATGGTACTGCTGATGTGTCACAATGGTACTGCTGCTGTGTCACACAATGGTACTGCTGCTGTCACACAATAGTACTGCTGCTGTGTCACACAATGGTACTGCTGCTGTGTCACACAATGGTACTGCTGCTGTCACACAATGGTACTGCTGCTGTCACACAATGGTACTGCTGATGTGTCACACAATGGTACTGCTGCTGTCACACATTAGTACTGCTGATGTGTCACACAATGGTACTGCTGATGTGTCACACAATGGTACTGCTGATGTGTCACACAATAGTACTGCTGATGTGTCACACAATGGTACTGCTGCTGTCACACAATGGTACTGCTGATGTGTCACACAATGGTACTGCTGCTGTGTAAGTCAATATGGTTGCTGTGTCAGGCACAGCAGCACTCTGGAATCTTGGTACAGCGGATAGCTGCTACAATTTCTATTGATAAACAACACACTGGCATGATCTACTCCGACTAGTGGCCCCTGCCCATCTGTGGCACCGTTCCTAACTGCTGCACCTCTGGCTCCAGCATAGAAGTTTTCATCCTTATGCATCTGCTCTAGGCTATACGACTGAAAACCTTCAATTATGGCTGAGGGACTGACCACCTTTATCAAGTTAAGGGACTGAACACTTTAAAATTACTTTCCCCATTTCATCCAGTCTCCGGTATTACAGTTTCCCTTGTATTCGACTGAAGAAGCCTGCTGCGCAGGCGAAACGTTTAGGTAAGAAACATACCTATAAGTGCTACATACGTATCTTGTGTGTATATATATATATATATATATATATATATATATATATATATATATATATATATATATATATATATATATATATATATATATATATATATATATATATATATGGTTTAGAAAAACACGTAAGCAAACACTAGGACATATTTATTAGAAAACGCTTCGGTCTTGGGACCTTGATCATTTCTAACATACAGAGGTTGAAAGACAGTGTATATAGGCGGAGAGTGAGGTGTGAGTGACGCACGGTGACCTGAAGAATGACATATTGGGATGAGGACGGGTAGACGATGTGACTCCTGTGTTGCTGGGTAGGTGCTGCCCCGCCTGGTTGAGTATCATGTATGCTAATATTTTAGAAATTTTGTGGTTTCCAGTGTTACGATCTATTGTGTCGGTGACGGCGATTAACGAGGCTTCTAGACACTGTCGCGTCTAAGGTCTTGTTCGAACAAGAACTACAGTCTTCAAATTATGTCCTAGAATCTGTATTGATAAAGCCACTGGATGGCGAAACGTCTACAATAAAGATACCCAGATGTTGCACGTGTCTCAATTTTCAATATGCTCACTTCGGGGTTCTTTAGAGGACAATAATATGCTTATTCCATGTACATAAAATAGTCATGCTCACTGAGGGACCCCTCACAGCGTAAACAAAGCATTCAAATGATTAATTTCCATATTTCCATCGTTAGTGAAGCATAAGCCCTTACCAGCTGGTGAACTAAACCTACACTCACATGACCTCTATATCACACCAGAGACAGACAGACAGACAGACACAAAAACACAGAGAGAGACAGAGACAGAGAACGTTTACTTATATATATATATATATATATATATATATATATATATATATATATATATATATATATATATATATATATATATATATATATATAATATTTATTATTATCATCACACTGGCAGATTCCCACCAAGGTAGGGTGGCCCGAAAAAGAAAAACTTTCACCATCATTCACTCTATCACTGTCTTGCCAGAAGGGTGCTTTACACTACAGTTTTTAAACTGCAACATTAACACCCCTCCTTCAGAGTGCAGGCACTGTACTTCCCATCTCCAGGACTCAAGTCCGGCCTGCCGGTTTCCCTGAACCCCTTCATAAATGTTACTTTGCTCACACTCCAACAGCACGTCAAGTATTAAAAACCATTTGTCTCCATTCACTCCTATCAAACACGCTCACGCATGCCTGCTGGAAGTCCAAGCCCCTCGCACACAAAACCTCCTTTACCCCCTCCCTCCAACCTTTCCTAGGCCGACCCCTACCCCGCCTTCCTTCCACTACAGATTGATACACTCTTGAAGTCACTCTGTTTCGCTCCATTCTCTCTACATGTCCGAACCACCTCAGCAACCCTTCCTCAGCCCTCTGGACAACAGTTTTGGTAATCCCGCACCTCCTCCTAACTTCCAAACTACGAATTCTCTGCATTATATTCACACCACACATTGCCCTCAGACATGACATCTCCACTGCCTCCAGCCTTCTCCTCGCTGCAACATTCATCACCCATGCTTCACACCCATATAAGAGCGTTGGTAAAACTATACTCTCATACATTCCCCTCTTTGCCTCCAAGGACAAAGTTCTTTGTCTCCACAGACTCCTAAGTGCACCACTCACCCTTTTCCCCTCATCAATTCCATGATTCACCTCATCTTTCATAGACCCATCCGCTGACACGTCCACTCCCAAATATCTGAATACATTCACCTCCTCCATACTCTCTCCCTCCAATCTAATATCCAATCTTTCATCACCTAATCTTTTTGTTATCCTCATCACCTTACTCTTTCCTGTATTCACTTTTAATTTTCTTCTTTTGCACACCCTACCAAATTCATCCACCAATCTCTGCAACTTCTCTTCAGAATCTCCCAAGAGCACGGTGTCATCAGCAAAGAGCAACTGTGATAACTCCCACTTTATGTGTGATTCTTTATCTTTTAACTCCACGCCTCTTGCCAAGACCCTCGCATTTACTTCTCTTACAACCCCATCTATAAATATATTAAACAACCACGGTGACATCACGCATCCTTGTCTAAGGCCTACTTTTACTGGGAAATAATTTCCCTCTTTCCTACATACTCTAACTTGAGCCTCACTATCCTCGTAAAAACTCTTCACTGCTTTCAGTAACCTACCTCCTACACCATACACCTGCAACATCTGCCACATAGCCCCCCTATCCACCCTGTCATACGCCTTTTCCAAATCCATAAATGCCACAAAGACCTCTTTAGCCTTATCTAAATACTGTTCACTTATATGTTTCACTGTAAACACCTGGTCCACACACCCCCTACCTTTCCTAAAGCCTCCTTGTTCATCTGCTATCCTATTCTCCGTCTTACTCTTAATTCTTTCAATAATAACTCTACCATACACTTTACCAGGTATACTCAACAGACTTATCCCCCTACAATTTTTGCACTCTCTTTTTGTCCCCTTTGCCTTTATACAAAGGAACTATGCATGCTCTCTGCCAATCCCTAGGTACCTTACCCTCTTCCATACATTTATTAAATAACTGCACCAACCACTCCAAAACTATATCCCCACCTGCTTTTAACATTTCTATCTTCATCCCATCAATCCCGGCTGCCTTACCCCCTTTCATTTTACCTACTGCCTCACGAACTTCCCCCACACTCACAACAGGCTCTTCCTCACTCCTACAAGATGTTATTCCTCCTTGCCCTATACACGAAATCACAGCTTCCCTATCTTCATCAACATTTAACAATTCCTCAAAATATTCCCTCCATCTTCCCAATACCTCTAACACTCCATTTAATAACTCTCCTCTCCTATTTTTAACTGACAAATCCATTTATTCTCTAGGCTTCCTTAACTTGTTAATCTCACTCCAAAACTTTTTCTTATTTTCAACAAAATTTGTTGATAACATCTCACCCACTCTCTCATTTGCTATCTTTTTACATTGCTTCACCACTCTCTTAACCTCACTCTTTTTCTCCATATACTCTTCCCTCCTTGCATCACTTCTACTTTGTAAAAACTTCTCATATGCTAACTTTTTCTCCCTTACTACTCTCTTTACATCATCATTCCACCAATCGCTCCTCTTCCCTCCCGCACCCACTTTCCTGTAACCACAAACTTCTGCTGAACACTCTAACACTACATTTTTAAACCTACCCCATACCTCTTCGACCCCATTGCCTATGCTCTCATTAGCCCATCTATCCTCCAATA
This sequence comes from Cherax quadricarinatus, assembly GCF_038502225.1. Lineage (NCBI taxonomy): Eukaryota > Metazoa > Arthropoda > Malacostraca > Decapoda > Parastacidae > Cherax > Cherax quadricarinatus. The sequence continues at coordinate 1,637,487 of NC_091378.1, forward strand.
GCTGTTTATATCTTACCCTAACTGCCTCCTCTTTTAGTTTATAAACCTTCACCTCTCTCTTCCCTAATGCTTCTATTCTCCTTGTATCCCATCTACCTTTTACTCTCAGTGTAGCTACAACTAGAAAGTGATCTGATATATCTGTGGCCCCTCTATAAACATGTACATCCTGAAGTCTACTCAACAGTCTTTTATCTACCAATACATAATCCAACAAACTACTGTCATTTCGCCCTACATCATATCTTGTATACTTATTTATCCTCTTTTTCTTAAAATATGTATTACCTATAACTAAACCCATTTCTATACAAAGTTCAATCAAAGGGCTCCCATTATCATTTACACCTGGCACCCCAAACTTACCTACCACACCCTCTATAAAAGTTTCTCCTACTTTAGCATTCAGGTCCCCTACCACAATTACTCTCTCACTTGGTTCAAAGGCTCCTATACATTCACTTAACATCTCCCAAAATCTCTCTCTCTCCTCTACATTCCTCTCTTCTCCAGGTGCATACACGCTTATTATGACCCACTTTTCGCATCCAACCTTTACTTTAATCCACATAATTCTTGAATTTACACATTCATATTCTCTTTTCTCCTTCCATAACTGATCCTTCAACATTACTGCTACCCCTTCCTTTGCTCTAACTCTCTCAGATACTCCAGATTTATATATATTATATATATTTATATATATATATATATATATATATATATATATATATATATATATATATATTTTTTTTTTTTTTTTTTTCAACGAGTCGGCCGTCTCCCACCGAGGCAGGGTGACCCAAAAAAAAGAAAGAAAATCCCCAAAAAGCAAATACTTTCATCATCATTCAACACTGTTTTTGCAGAGGTGCTCAGAACACAACAGTTTAGAAGCATATACGTATAAAGATACACAACATATCCCTCCAAACTGCCAATATCCCAAACTCCTCCTTTAAAGTGCAGGCATTGTACTTCCCATTTCCAGGACTCAAGTCCGACTATATGAAAATAACCGGTTTCCCTGAATCCCTTCACTAAATATTACCCTGCTCACACTCCAACAGATCGTCAGGTCCCAAGTACCATTCGTCTCCATTCACTCCTATCTAACACGCTCATGCACGCTTGCTGGAAGTCCAAGCCCCTAACCCACAAAACCTCCTTTACCCACTCTCTCCAACCCTTTCGAGGACGACCCCTACCTCGCCTTCCTTCCCCTCTATATATATATATATATATATATATATATATATATATATATATATATATATATATATATATATATATATATATGGATTGATTATATAACACCTGTCAAATGGCAAGTGCTTCCTAACAGGCTATATTAACACCAGGAACATCTGTGTCAGAGAACTCTTTACACCCGCGCCGCACACCTGCAACACACACCACTCCTGTAATTCACCACAACTGCAACACACACCACACCTGTAGACTAGCTAAAATGTAGACAGTGGGTCTACACACCTGCGACTCACACCTGCAACACAGGTGCGAACAATATTTACGCACAGGTGTTTACCTCAACGCCCGTTTCCCGTCAAGGAGTTGAAGGGGGTTGCCTTGACCCTAATGCTGTTGATCCAGGGTGCTGGAGCCATCCTCCCCTTCCTCGCATCGAACCTTATTACCTACTATATCCCCCAGGAGCTGCATGACCCCCTACAGAGTTTAGCCCTCGCCCAAGACTACTACGATTACGCGGGTGTTTTACGACTCCTGCCAGGGAG
>NC_091378.1:1644243-1724243 GCF_038502225.1 Cherax quadricarinatus
TATATATATATATATATATATATATATATATATATATATATATATATATATATCGTGGAATCAGTGTAGTGGCCAGAGTACCGTGTATATAAGAATAAAACGTTCGGATTATTAACTCGGAAGGTTAAGTTCCTTCTCAGTTCCTGATCAGCCGGGTTGTGGTGCATACGCTAATTTACGGGAACTAACAGACTAATCAAAAACGCCTGCAACCAGGTGTGGTCTGGGACCGAGCCGCAGCGACTCTGGAAGTGACAACGGGTAACGTACACGTTTAGTAAGCCAGGATAACCCAATAAAGTCATGTTATCAGACGTGTTTCCATTGTTCTTTACTCTTGTTCCCCAGGATGCGACCCACACCAATTGACTAACACCCAGGTACCTACTTACTGCTAGGTGAACAGGGACAGCAGGTGTAAGGTGACTAACACCCAGGTACCTACTTACTGCTAGGTGAACAGGGATAGCAGGTGTAAGGTGACTAACACCCAGGTACCTACTTACTGTTAGGTGAACAAGGACAGCAGGTGTAAGGTGACTAACATCCAAGTACTTACTTACTGCTAGGTGAACATGGACAGCAGGTGTAAGGTGACTAACACCCAGGTACCTACTTACTGCTAGGTGAACAGGGACAGCAGGTGTAAGGTGACTAACACCCAGGTACCTACTTACTGCTAGGTGAACAGGGACAACAGGTGTAATAAAACATTCCCAACGTTCTCAGCAGACAGGGTGATCGAACCCTGGTCCCTCAGAGTGTTAGCTGTAGCCGCTACCAACCGAACCTACTGAGACGCGAGAAGGACATGACAGGGAAAAGAGGGAGACCTCTTCCCTCCCACTCGACTAAACATCTGTGAACCAGCTGATCCTCTGTGAACCAGCTGATCATCTGTGAACCAGCTGATCATCTGTGAACCAACTGATCCTCTGTGAACCAGCTGATCCTCTGTGAACCAGCTGATCCTCTGTGAACCAACTGATCCTCTGTGAATCAGCTGATCCTCTGTGAACCAGCTGATCCTCCGGGAACAAGCTGATCATCTGTGAACCAGCTGATCATCTGTGAACCAGCTGATACTCTGTGAGCCAGCTGATAACTGAACCAAAAAGGCTAATCAATCTGTGAACTAACGATCCTCTTGTAGCTACTTTATTAATGGTGAACCAAGTCCTGATCATCTATGCCAAAGCTGATTCATCGTCCAGCTTGATCCTCTATGAACCAGCTGATCCTCTGAACCAGCTGATCCTCTGTGAGCCAGCTGATACTCTGTGAACCAGCTGATCATCTGTGAACCAGCTGATCCTCTGTGAGCCAGCTGATACTCTGTGAACCAGCTAATCATCTGTGAACCATGATCTGACAGCTGATCCTCTGGTGAGCCAGTTGATACGATCCAGCCCCTGGATCACGAACCAGCTGATCCTCTAAATATCAGCTGGGATACTCGAACAGCTAATCATTCCTTGAACCAGTTAAACATCTGAACTCTCCTGGCCATTGAGAAGAAAAAGGCACAATACTATGACCTTTTAATGGTCAAGTTCAGACGAAACCCGTTATCCGTAAGTCTCTCCTCAAAACGTCCGTAGGATCGACCTGGTAGCGCACTGGCTTCACCACTCGAGGTCCTTGTTCGATCCCCGGGTACGAGTAAATATCAGGGCGCCTTCTAAAACCCTGTTGGGTCCAATGTTCGCAAAACCGAAAATGGACCTAAGGTTTAGTCGGGAAACTGGGGTCGCATCCTGGGAACAAAAGTGACCTAATTTGCGGGAAATGCTCTGCGTAACAAGGGGCTTTCTATATAGTTGTATGTCATTGATGTCAGCTAGGGTCTGTATAAGTTGCATCATTTATGTCAATAAATATTCTTATTTGCGGGTTTTATTGTATGTTTCAAAAGGTGACTCAATTTCACCTGCACGAAGATTTAAAATCAGGTCCATCTTTTTGAAACACCCTGTATATTTCCTGGTCTTCTCTGGCGACAAGTTATACGACGGGATTTAAACGCTAATTGAAACTTAAGATTTCATGCCGAGTGACACATTAGCCCCAGGCTAGGGATGCCTAGCTAGACACCAGACACACACTTGGCCAATTAGACAGTTAGTCAGCTTAACACTTGCACTGTATCTCCCCCAGCACCCAAAGGTATATACACGGTGAAGTATATATATGTCAGTATAAATATATATATATATATATATATATATATATATATATATATATATATATATATATATATATATATATATATATATATATATATTAAGTATTAATGTATTAAGTATGATTGGTGGTGTACAGGTGAGGTTGCCTTAGTGACCTTCGTGCAGTCCATAGGTGCGGTTCACACGTGCAGTGCATAGGTGCGATGCATAGGTGAAGTCCGTAGGCTTTAAACCTAACAAAACAACCCATGTAACTATTGATAATAATAATCAAAACAATAACAGCGTGATTTATTATTATTATTATTATTATTGCTGCTGCTAATGTTACTGTGTCATCAGTATTACGTAATACCGTTGACAATTGTTGTTATTATTATAAAGCGTAAGCCACAAGGGTCATACAGAGTCTGGGAATGAGATAGTCTGGTTTCATACGAGGAATGGAAGGATAGCTCTAATTGCTAGGATGAAAAGCCATCGGGTAGCGCCCACCGTGAAGGGTCATTGATATGGATGACCCTCTGACCTGTGTTCCTTGCTGCCTGACGCACACCCGAGGCTGGATCAATACCTGAGTCCTGCTGCACCTCTCCCTCACCCCTCTACCTGCTATCCCTCACCCCTCTCCCTGCTCACCTGTCAATCCTCTTGCCACTCAATATCTCCCCTTGGTCTCCTAGAGATGGTAATTCCCATATGACAGAAACTCCAGATCTGCTGGAAAGAAATCTCTTAATTTTTGAGATGTTGACAATATCCCCAGGTCTCCCAGCTCAGGCTGACACGTTTCATCACCTCATGTCTGAAACAGCCTCTGTGAGTATATGACAGGGTAAACACTGCTACTACCAACAATTGTGTAGTGTACTTACAGAATTCCTAGCAACATTATAAGGAGGCTTCCTGGCCAAGAACGCTTAAACTGACATACTGTAAGGCTTACTACACATAGCCGAGTACTGATTGCATTATACAACACAAGTAATACTGTTGACACTAGTTAGGTATCCGCAGTGTAACTTTTATACACAAATAACCTGCACATAGGAGAGAGAAGCTTATGACGACCTGTCGGTCCGACTTGAACCATTAACTAGTCACACTAACACGCGAAGGTGAGGGAGCCAGTATATTTAAGAGACGGGGATAGGGACGGGACAAAGAGATGAAGAAAGAAGTGGAGTAGTAACTATTATAGAAAATAAGGTAGTCGTAACCACAAGTTTGTGTTCCCACAATGTAACTATCATATAGAAGTGGGAAGTCGCACACACTGCGAGTGTATCCAACTTTGCTTTTAAAATATTCTTGGCTTACCCTGGCTGTCTGTCTCTGTCTAGTCTATATAATATTTGTAAACGAGGCTGCCCAGCTTTTGAGGAATTTGTGGCTGAGTGGTCTAGAGCCTTACTTGAGGAAACCTTGCCAGTCTCCCTGTAGTAGGTTCGAGTCCTGCTGACTGCGAACTTTCTCTGTATATACCCGCTTGTTTCCGCGTGGTGCACTGATTATATATATATATATATATATATATATATATATATATATATATATATATATATACCTGTCTTATTTCTACTGACTTGTTGTATATCATTGCTAAGGGGATGCACAGTTCTACTTTTCGCAAAAAACAAAGAACAAGTAGGTTGCTTAGGACCTCTCGCTTTCTCCTCTGTTGCTGAAATGAGGGGTCTCAGCCCCCTAGCTCCTGCCTCCTGTTGGAGGAAAATTTCTCCACACCTTACCTTTTTTTCAATGCCGTTGCTGCATAATATTTTGAGCTTCCATTACAAAAATTATCCATACTTTTCAAAACGTCTAAACATTTTTAATCAGAAATCCCACCAAACTTTCTCTGTCCTTATTATGTGATATTCTTAAGGGAACATTCCATCTGTTATCCCATTCTCGTAAGCACCGTCTCCACTATGAATACTGTATCTGGCTCTCCTGTAATTATCATTAAAGAAAACAGGCCTTCATACAGTGTAACTGCCATATAACGTAACAGTACATAGCGGATGCTCCCACCGTGTAACTATCATATAAAGTAGCCACACACTGAGGTTGTATCCAAGGTAGTTATATCAACTTACCTGTCAATGCTGCTGCTGCTTTTCCTGGTGCCTCGCCTCTCCACCCCTCGCCCATTTCCTCCACTCGGGCGTGGCCGAGGGCGTGGCTAGAACACTGACTGTAGGCGTGGTTATATGACTGTTCCTGAGAGTGGCTAGGCGACTGACTTCGGACGTGGATAGATTGACTCTGGACGTGGACAGAAGGATGACTTTGGTCGTAGATAGAAGGATGGCTCTGGACGTAGATAGAAGACTGGCTTTGGACCTGTATAGGTTGGCTTTCGACCTGGATAGGTTGGCTTTGGACGTGGATTTTAAACTGTTCATAAGTATGGCCAGGAAAGGGGCTCGGGGAATCCACGCCCACACACGCGGCTGAGTACTTGGGACAGAGGCTCGGCGCCCCCACGCCCACGAACGCCCCTGGAAAAAGACAAAATGCAATTACATTAATGCAGGCGCTAGTGTTACAAGGAATACAAGAGTCGCCATCTGTTTTTATTATGAAAGGTTGACACCGCCGTTAGTGTTACCTGGGGAGAGTGATGTAAGTAAACAGTGTGAGAGAGAGAGAGAGAGAGAGAGAGAGAGAGAGAGAGAGAGAGAGAGGAACAGATTGACGGAAAAAGAAACAGAGACAGATATAAATAACAGACAGATACAGAAATAAACAGAGGGAGAGAGTCTAGTACCAGTACTTTAAAAAGGTACTGGTTAACAAGCACTTTTAACTGACGACAAAAAGTGACCATGGGATGATATGAACTGGCCACTATCACTGCCAGTTAACTGGCCACTATCACTGCCAGTTAACTGGCCACTATCACTGCCAGTTAACTGGCCACTATCACTGCCAGTTAACTGGCCACTATCACTGCCAGTTAACTGGACACTTACACTGCCAGTTAACTGGCCACTATCACTGCCAGTTAACTGGCCACTATCACTGCCAGTTAACTGGACACTTACACTGCCAGTTAACTGGACACTTACACTGCCAGTTAACTGGCCACTATCACTGCCAGTTAACTGGACACTTACACTGCCAGTTAACTGGCCACTATCACTGCCAGTTAACTGGCCACTATCACTGCCAGTTAACTGGCCACTATCACTGCCAGTTAACTGCCAGTTAACTGGCCACTATCACTGCCAGTTAACTGGCCACTATCACTGCCAGTTAACTGGCCACTATCACTGCCAGTTAACTGGACACTTACACTGCCAGTTAACTGGCCACTATCACTGCCAGTTAACTGGCCACTATCACTGCCAGTTAACTGGCCACTATCACTGCCAGTTAACTGGCCACTATCACTGCCAGTTAACTGGCCACTATCACTGCCAGTTAACTGGCCACTATCACTGCCAGTTAACTGGCCACTATCACTGCCAGTTAACTGGCCACTATCACTGCCAGTTAACTGGCCACTATCACTGCCAGTTAACTGGCCACTATCACTGCCAGTTAACTGGCCACTATCACTGCCAGTTAACTGGCCACTATCACTGCCAGTTAACTGGCCACTATCACTGCCAGTTAACTGACCACTATCACTGCCAGTTAACTGGCCACTAACACTGCCAGCTAACTGGCCACTATCACTGCCAGTTAACTGGCCACTATCACTGCCAGTTAACAGTTATCACCAATAATTTACTTTTATTCTCCACAAAACCTTCATCAAAAAGCATCAAAACAGTTTAAATTCCATTAGCCACAATTAGCACACTACGGACGTAATTTGTAACAATTAGCACACCACGTACGTAATTTGTAACAATTAGCACACCACGTACGTAATTTGTAACAATTAGCACACCACGGACGTAATTTGTAACAATTAGCACACCACGGACGTAATTTGTAACAATTAGCACACCACGTACGTAATTTGTAACAATTAGCACACCACGGACGTAATTTGTAACAATTAGCACACCACGTACGTAATTTGTAACAATTAGCACACCACGGACGTAATTTGTAACAATTAGCACACCACGGACGTAATTTGTAACAATTAGCACACCACGTACGTAATTTGTAACAATTAGCACACCACGGACGTAATTTGTAACAATTAGCACACCACGGACGTAATTTGTAACAATTAGCACACCACGGACGTAATTTGTAACAATTAGCACACCACGGACGTAATTTGTAACAATTAGCACACCACGTACGTAATTTGTAACAATTAGCACACCACGGACGTAATTTGTAACAATTAGCACACCACGGACGTAATTTGTAACAATTAGCACACCACGGACGTAATTTGTAAGAATTAGCACACCACGGACGTAATTTGTAACAATTAGCACCCCACGTACGTAATTTGTAACAATTAGCACACCACGGACGTAATTTGTAACAATTAGCACACCACGGACGTAATTTGTAACAATTAGCACACCACGTACGTAATTTGTAACAATTAGCACACCACGGACGTAATTTGTAACAATTAGCACACCACGGACGTAATTTGTAACAATTAGCACACCACGGACGTAATTTGTAAGAATTAGCACACCACGGACGTAATTTGTAACAATTAGCACCCCACGTACGTAATTTGTAACAATTAGCACACCACGGACGTAATTTGTAACAATTAGCACCCCACGTACGTAATTTGTAACAATTAGCACACCACGTACGTAATTTGTAACAATTAGCACCCCACGTACGTAATTTGTAACAATTAGCACACCACGTACGTAATTTGTAACAATTAGCACACCACGTACGTAATTTGTAACAATTAGCACCCCACGTACGTAATTTGTAACAATTAGCACCCCACGTACGTAATTTGTAACAATTAGCACCCCACGTATGTAATTTGTAACAATTAGCACCCCACGTACGTAATTTGTAACAATTAGCACCCCACGTACATAATTTGTAACAATTAGCCCCCCACGTACGTAATTTGTAACAATTAGCACCCCACGTACGTAATTTGTAACAATTAGCACCCTACGTACGTAATTTGTAACAATTAGCCCCCCACGTACGTAATTTGTAACAATTAGCACACCACGGACGTAATTTGTAACAATTAGCACACCACGTACGTAATTTGTAACAATTAGCACCCCACGTACGTAATTTGTAACAATTAGCACACCACGTACGTAATTTGTAGCAATTAGCACACTACGTACGTAATTTGTAGCAATTAGCACACCACGTACGTAATTTGTAACAATTAGCACACCACGGACGTAATTTGTAACAATTAGCACCCCACGTACGTAATTTGTAACAATTAGCCCCCCACGTACGTAATTTGTAACAATTAGCACCCCACGTACGTAATTTGTAACAATTAGCACACCACGTACGTAATTTGTAGCAATTAGCACACCACGTACGTAATTTGTAGCAATTAGCACACCACGTACGTAATTTGTAACAATTAGCACACCACGGACGTAATTTGTAACAATTAGCACCCCACGTACGTAATTTGTAACAATTAGCCCCCCACGTACGTAATTTGTAACAATTAGCACCCCACGTACGTAATTTGTAACAATTAGCACACCACGTACGTAATTTGTAACAATTAGCACCCCACGTACGTAATTTGTAACAATTAGCACCCCACGTACGTAATTTGTAACAATTAGCACCCCACGTACGTAATTTGTAACAATTAGCACACCACGTACGTAATTTGTAACAATTAGCACACCACGTACGTAATTTGTAACAATTAGCACACCACGTACGTAATTTGTAACAATTAGCACCCCACGTACGTAATTTGTAACAATTAGCACCCCACGTACGTAATTTGTAACAATTAGCACCCCACGTACGTAATTTGTAACAATTAGCACACCACGTACGTAATTTGTAACAATTAGCACACCACGTACGTAATTTGTAACAATTAGCACACCACGTACGTAATTTGTAACAATTAGCACACCACGTACGTAATTTGTAACAATTAGCACCCCACGTACGTAATTTGTAACAATTAGCACCCCACGTACGTAATTTGTAACAATTAGCACACCACGGACGTAATTTATAACAATTAGCACCCCACGTACGTAATTTGTAACAATTAGCACACCACGTACGTAATTTGTAACAATTAGCACACCACGTACGTAATTTGCAACAATCATCACTGTGTGGCGAAACGTTTCCTCAATAAAGATACCCAAAAGTTGCACATGTGTCTAATTTATCAACTTGTCAGTTCTCTGAACCATTCATCTACACAACAATTAGCACACCACGCACATAACTGCTTCTAAATCATTAGCCATATCACACTCAGTGGGGGACCTATATTTTTGGGGCCCTGCAGCTTGAACTGTTATGGAGGCCCCCTTCGCAACCCCTTTTCATACAGGAGAGACAAAAATTTTAAGCAATGTGGACTAAAGTGGCTTCTGGGGCCCCTCCGGGTTCAGGGGCCCTCAAGCTTAAGCTTCATTAGATTCACAGATCTGTCCCTGGTTACATACCATAAACAAAATAGTCACAGACCAATTAAATATCTGCAAGAGTGGCGGGGATAGTATCCGAAAAAATCTGGGCAGTAAAGGTTGTTTAATGGAGTTTAAAGGTTGTCCAGTACACAAAGGCCATTAAAGCTGAAAGTAGGTAAAGATCGCTTAATGGGGTTGGATGGAAAGTACTTCCTCACATGTGATATCCAAAAATGTGGGAAGTCTCCTTAGAAAGTTTTATGACACTTCCCACATCACCTTCCAGGAAACCCGTACGAGGATATACACAAACTGAGAGGTATATATCCCTCAGTGTATATACGCTGAGAGTTTGTTTTAATCTCTGTTTCAGGGGTGGAAGTATTCTTCTCTGGAGGTGCAAATATTACATGCAGCTTCGATGACCCTCGAGCAGTCGATAGGCTTGAAACCCCCATTAACTAACTACCTCCATACGTACGTAGGAACAGGTAAAATACAAAAAAAAAAAAAAAAAAAAAAAAACACTTGTGTACAGACCAAAACATTTACCAAGGAAACATTTCGCCCAGAGTAGCTTCTTCGGTCGTAATATAGAGGAGAAACGAGGTATGTGTGTAGTATACCAACTACACCGTGATATAATAATAATAATAATTATTATTATTACTATTATTATTATAATTATAATAATGAACAGGTTGATGGATATAAGAGGAAATAGAGGCGAGTCTTGTAACACTTGTACTCAACATTTAAGGAGATTTTAACATCATGGTAGCGCGAGTTAGCGATTACATAACGAGCACCTAATGAGGCCGTTAGGTGAGTGCTTACACCTAAACACAGGTGAGCTCTGCCTCCTGCTCATCCTCCTCCTCAGAGCCAAAGAGATATAACACACGTCAAATGATACTGATGAAACAACAAGAAAATGACAAAAATAACTAAACACAACAAACACAATAACATTTCTGTCGTGATGTGAACCAAACACCTTCACTGTGTGTGACCTCTGACCTCATGACCTATTAAGTTCAGGTCACCACCAGTGCCGCAGGTACACACAGCAGCCAGGCACAGTGCCGCAGGTACACACAGCAGCCAGGCACAGTGCAGCAGGTACACACAGCAGCCAAGCACAGTGCAGCAGGCACACACAGCAGCCAGGCACAGTGCCGCAGGTACACACAGCAGTCAGGCACGGTGCCGCATTTACACACAGCAGCCAGGCACAGTGCAGCAGGCACACAGCAGCCAGGCACAGTGCCGGAGGCACACACGGCAGCCAAGCACAGTGCCACAGGTACACACAGCAGCCAGGCACAGTGCCACAGGTACACACAGCAGCCAGGCACAGTGCCGCAGGTATACACAGCAGCCAGGCACAGTGCAGCAGGTACACACAGCAGCCAGGCACAGTGCCGCAGGCACACACAGCAGCCAGGCACAGTGCAGCAGGTACACACAGCAGCCAGGCACAGTGGCGCAGGTACACACAGCAGCCAGGCACAGTGCCGCAGGTACACACAGCAGCCAGGCACAGTGGCGCAGGTACACACAGCAGCCAGGCACAGTGCCGCAGGTACACACAGCAGCCAGGCACAGTGCCGCAGGTACACACAGCAGCCAGGCACAGTGGCGCAGGTACACACAGCAGCCAGGCACAGTGGCGCAGGTACACACAGCAGCCAAGCACAGTGGCGCAGGTACACACAGCAGCCAGGCACAGTGCCGCAGATACACACAGCAGTCAGGCACAGTGCCGCATGTACACAGCAGCCAGGCACAGTGCCGCAAGCACACAGCAGCCAGGCACAGTGCCGCAGGCACACTCGGCAGCCAGGCACAGTGCCGCAGGTACACACAGCAGCCAGGCACAGTGCCGCATTTACACACAGCAGCCAGGCACAGTGCCGCATTTACACACAGCAGCCAGGCACAGTGCCGCATTTACACACAGCAGCCAGGCACAGTGCAGCAGGCACACAGCAGCCAGGCACAGTGCCGCAGGTATACACAGCAGCCAGGCACAGTGCCGCATTTACACACAGCAGCCAGGCACAGTGCAGCAGGCACACAGCAGCCAGGCACAGTGCCGCAGGTACACACAGCAGCCAGGCACAGTGCCGCAGGTACACACAGCAGCCAGGCACGGTGCAGCATTTACACACAGCAGCCAGGCCCAGTGCCGCATTTACACACAGCAGCCAGGCACAGTGCAGCAGGCACACAGCAGCCAGGCACAGTGCCGCAGGTATACACAGCAGCCAGGCACAGTGCCGCATTTACACACAGCAGCCAGGCACAGTGCAGCAGGCACACAGCAGCCAGGCACAGTGCCGCAGGTACACACAGCAGCCAAGCACAGTGCCGCAGATACACACAGCAGCCAGGCACAGTGCCGCATGTACACACAGTAGCCAGGCACAGTGCCGCAGGCACACACAGCAGCCAGGCACAGTGCAGCAGGTACACACAGCAGCCAAGCACAGTGCAGCAGGCACACACAGCAGCCAGGCACAGTGCCGCAGGTACACACAGCAGTCAGGCACGGTGCCGCATTTACACACAGCAGCCAGGCACAGTGCAGCAGGCACACAACAGTCAGGCACGGTGCCGCATTTACACACAGCAGCCAGGCACAGTGCAGCAGGCACACAGCAGCCAGGCACAGTGCCGGAGGCACACACGGCAGCCAAGCACAGTGCCACAGGTACACACAGCAGCCAGGCACAGTGCCACAGGTACACACAGCAGCCTGGCACAGTGCCGCAGGTATACACAGCAGCCAGGCACAGTGCAGCAGGTACACACAGCAGCCAGGCACAGTGCCGTAGGCACACACAACAGCCAGGCACAGTGCAGCAGGTACACACAGCAGCCAGGCACAGTGGCGCAGGTACACACAGCAGCCAGGCACAGTGGCGCAGGTACACACAGCAGCCAGGCACAGTGGCGCAGGTACACACAGCAGCCAGGCACAGTGCCGCAGGTACACACAGCAGCCAGGCACAGTGCCACAGGTACACACAGCAGCCAGGCACAGTGGCGCAGTTACACACAGCAGCCAGGCACAGTGGCGCAGGTACACACAGCAGCCAAGCACAGTGGCGCAGGTACACACAGCAGCCAGGCACAGTGTCGCAGATACACACAGCAGTCAGGCACAGTGCCGCATGTACACAGCAGCCAGGCACAGTGCCGCAAGCACACAGCAGCCAGGCACAGTGCCGCAGGCACACTCGGCAGCCAGGCACAGTGCCGCAGGTACACACAGCAGCCAGGCACAGTGCCGCATTTACACACAGCAGCCAGGCACAGTGCAGCTGGTACACACAGCAGCCAGGCACAGTGCAGCAGGTACACACAGCAGCCAGGCACAGTGCCGCAGGCACACACAGCAGCCAGGCACAGTGCCGCAGGTACACAGCAGCCAGGCACAGTGCCGGAGGCACACACAGCAGCCAGGCACAGTGCCGCAGGTACACACAGCAGCCAGGCACGGTGCCGCATTTACACACAGCAGCCAGGCACAGTGCCGCATTTACACACAGCAGCCAGGCACAGTGCAGCAGGCACACAGCAGCCAGGCACAGTGCCGCAGGTATACACAGCAGCCAGGCACAGTGCCGCATTTACACACAGCAGCCAGGCACAGTGCAGCAGGCACACAGCAGCCAGGCACAGTGCCGCAGGTACACACAGCAGCCAGGCACAGTGCAGCAGGTACACACAGCAGCCAGGCACAGTGCCGGAGACACACACGGCAGCCAAGCACAGTGCCCTAGGTACACACAGCAGCCAGGCACAGTGCCGCAGGTACACACAGCAGCCAGGCACGGTGCCGCATTTACACACAGCAGCCAGGCACAGTGCCGCATTTACACACAGCAGCCAGGCACAGTGCAGCAGGCACACAGCAGCCAGGCACAGTGCCGCAGGTATACACAGCAGCCAGGCACAGTGCCGCATTTACACACAGCAGCCAGGCACAGTGCAGCAGGCACACAGCAGCCAGGCACAGTGCCGCAGGTACACACAGCAGCCAGGCACAGTGCAGCAGGTACACACAGCAGCCAGGCACAGTGCCGGAGACACACACGGCAGCCAAGCACAGTGCCCTAGGTACACACAGCAGCCAGGCACAGTGCCGCAGGTACACACAGCAGCCAGGCACAGTGCCGCAGGCATACACAGCAGCCAGGCACAGTGCCACAGGTACACACAGCAGCCAGGCACAGTGCCGCAGGTACAACAGCCAGGCACAGTGCCGCAGGTACACACAGCAGCCAGGTACAGTGCCGCAGGTACACACAGCAGCCAGGCACAGTGCCGTAGGCACACACACCGGCCAGGCACAACGCCGCAGGAATACACAGCAGCCAGGCACAGTGCCGCAGGTACCAGACCAGGCCTCCCGGCCACATAAATTATCCTAATATAGTATCGGCCTATGTATGGTACATTCAGGGGGTTTCTTGATCCAAGGAATTGAAGCTGCCCTCCAGTTCCTTGAATCAAACTTGATTACCCATCATTTCGTGGGTGAGGACTGGCGTGTAGGGGCGTGAGGGGCAGTAATCCTAGGGGATTAGCGGGGCGCGTGTTGGGTTGCCCACATCCCAGGCGGTGGGTGTCACACCACCACCCACTGTTATGGGAGAACCCATGCGGGTAACACGCTCAAGTCCATGCTAACACAAAGATCCATGCACCTATGAACACACGGAGTAATAACAGAGAAGGTTCGAGGAGGCAAAGAGTGATTGTCAAGAAGAGACGTCAAAACAATAAAGAGTAACTAACGGAGTTCCTCAAGGATCAGTATTAGGACCGGTGTAAGTAAAGGGCACAATACCGTGACTGGTGCAATACACAGATAACTGTCCTCCTCTCGTATGTATACTGGTTCCCTTTCCTTCGTGTGTTAGTGTGACTAGTCAATGGTCCAAGTTGGACCGAAACGTCATCATAAGCTTCTTTCTCCTATGTGCGGGTTAAATGTGTAAATTTATTTAGGTACAGATGAACATAAGTACAATTATCATATATAGCAACATATATGTAAATGTCAGCATAGTTGCTGATCCTCCTTTACATGTGTTGCATGTATAGAATAGTTAAGTATCATAGTACCATCCATGTGTTTATATAGAAGATCCCTTAGGCCTGTGACTGTATGACGTCACGGGATGCAGTGAGTCGCTCTGCCTCGCTCTCACTCGGCATACCTGGAGTTTACCTGGAGAGAGTTCCGGGGGTCAACGCCCCCGCGGCCCGGTCTGTGACCAGGCAGTAACACGGCAGGCTGGGCCCATCCCTTCCTTACCACAGTCTGACAATATATATCGTTACCATCCAACAAGGTGTTTACCTTCAACCCTCTTATCTCCTTACCGAAACCCTACGACATAAATGACCTAGGATAATCCAAAAAAGTCAAAGTGACTTATTTCCACTAAGGTCCAATGCTGTTTCTGGTTTATGTGAATAGCCTAACAGATGGGACAGTTATTTATAACCTTGTTTACTGATGATGAAAAAAGTGGTGAGAATAAACAGATGAGGACAAGGGAAACATCCGAAGGGCCTTGGACAAACTGCAAGAGGTAAATAGTTGCCTGACTTTAACCCTCAGTAAATGCAAAGTTATGAATACTGGGAAATGAACAAGAAGACCAGGAATGGGGTATAGACTAGGGGAGGGGGTAGAGGCTGCAGACTTCACCCAGAGAAAGATGTAGGGGTGAGCACAGTGCCCAGTATATCGCCAGAAGTTCACATCAAACCCAATAACCTCTGCAGCCAATGTTCGTCAGGCAAACTTTAGAGTAGCCTTCAGGAATCTCAATAGTCATTCTCAGCGAGAAACAGAAACTTGCGGCTGTACACTAACAGTTACACTCAAGGAAGGGGAAGTCGCAGATCTAGAGAATGTACAGAGAACCTTTACTGCACATATAAGTTCAGTCAGGCATCTTAACTCCCTGGACCGCAGGCGAGAGAGATACATCATAATCTACACCTGAAAAATCCTAGAGGGACTGGTCCTAAATCTGCACAGAGAAATTACTCCCTATGAAAGCAAAAAACTAGGCAGATGGTGCAACATATAGTACCTCTTCTTAAAGCTATGTATGGATCCTGCCTCTATTATTGTATGTGTGTGTTATCTAACAAAAACACATATCAGACCATGTATGCATCTATGTGCACATGATAATGATGATGATGACAGTAACAGTGGTCACAATACAAACAGTCAGAGACATTTCTTAACGTTGTCTAACTGGATCTCAGCCACACTTGCATAAATGGCTTTTACAGGCTCCTAAATACATGTTTACCCTGCTACCGTTCAAACAGGGTCAAAGCAAGGCTTATAAGCAAGGCCAGGCATCAACAGTGTAAGCAGGGGCAAACCTGAGGAGCAATTAGTAGGTGCGGGCGTAAGAAGCATAAGCAGGGGGCAAACATGAACAACAACCAGCAGGTGCGAGTGTTAGAAGCAGAAGCAGGGTCAAACATGAACAAATTAAATAGGTATAAAATGTAAATAGTGAGCATGGAAGACATGAACACAGGGGTCATGAGTCATGGACATCAGATGGAAAAGTATAGATCAAAGACGAGTGAGGAAAGAAGTGAGGAACGTAGAAAGGGAGACAGAGAAGGGATGATAGAGAGGGGTAAGGGGAAGGGACGCGCGTAGGAATAGGAGTCAGAGGGAATGAGGATTATTTTGTGTGGAAAATGACACTGCTGGAGTGAGTTTTCTGGAATGAGTTTTCAGGGGTGAGTTTTCTGGAGTGAGTTTTCTGAAGCGAGTTTTCTGGAGTGAGTTTTCTGGAATGAGTTTTCTGAAGTGAGTTTTCTGGAGTGAGTTTTCTGGAGTGAGTTTTCTGGAGTGAGTTTTCTGGAGTGAGTTTTCTGGAGTGAGTTTTCTGGAGTGAGTTTTCTGGAGTGAGTTTTCTGGAGTGAGTTTTCTGGAGTGAGTTTTCTGGAGTGAGTTTTCTGAAGTGAGTTTTCTGGAGTGAGTTTTCTGGAATGAGTTTTCTGGAGTGAGTTTTCTGAAGTGAGTTTTCTGGAGTGAGTTTTCTGGAGTGAGTTTTCTGAAGTGAGTTTTCTGGAGTGAGTTTTCTGGAATGAGTTTTCAGGAGTGAGTTTTCAGGAGTGAGTTTTCTGGAATGAGTTTTCTGGAATGAGTTTTCTGAAGTGAGTTTTCTGGAATGAGTTTTCAGGAGTGAGTTTTCTGGAATGAGTTTTCTGAAGTGAGTTTTCTGAAGTGAGTTTTCTGGAATGAGTTTTCTGAAGTGAGTTTTCTGAAGTGAGTTTTCTGAAGTGAGTTTTCTGAAGTGAGTTTTCTGAAGTGAGTTTCCTGAAGTGAGTTTTCTGGAGTGAGTTTTCTGGAGTGAGTTTTCTGAAGTGAGTTTTCTGAAGTGAGTTTTCTGAAGTGAGTTTTCTGGAGTGAGTTTTCTGAAGTGAGTTTTCTGAAGTGAGTTTTCTGGAGTGAGTTTTCTGGAGTGAGATTTCTGAAGTGAGTTTTCTGAAGTGAGTTTTCTGAAGTGAGTTTTCTGGAGTAACTCCTCAAGACATTTGTTAAAGAGAACGTTTCGCCATTTTTTTTTTTTTTGAGCTACTGTAAGTAACTTGGAGGTACAGAGAGCTAAACCCGCAAGTATCATCACCGCCTGAGGAATGGGAGGTAACCAGGACTGATCTGAGGAAAGGGGAGGTTCAAGAACCCCTTCCCCTTTAAACTGCTGCACCCAAAAATGTTAAAATGCTAAATCAGAAAAAATGTAAACCAAAAAATAGTTTTTAAACTTGTTAAATTGGTAAACCAAACGAAAACGATCGAAGAAACTTGGAAATCAAGTTAAATGATTGAAAATGCTTGTTAATCAAGCTTGTTAATCTTGTTAATGCAGCTTGTTCATCAAGATAATCGGTGTCAGCTTGGGTGTTATTTCTTCCACAAACTAAGATAAGAGTGTGTGGTAACCTTGCTAGACTCAACCTAACATAATTTACCCTGACTCTAGCGTAAAACAATAACAAAGACTTGGAATATTTCACTGCTGAGGAAACAGTTACGTCTCTCCTGACACAGGCCATTGTCGTAGGTTCTAATTCTCTCAGTGGTTATGCCACCGCTGGCAAGCTCCTGCTGTTGCTCCTCTTCCTGCTGCTGCTGCTGCTGTTGTTGCTCCTCTTCCTGCTGCTGCTGCTGTTGTTGCTCCTCTTCCTGCAGCTGCTGCTGTTGTTGTTGCTCCTCTTCCTGCTGCTGCTGTTGTTGCTCCTCTTCCTGCTGCTGCTGCTGCTGTTGTTGCTCTTCCTGCTGCTGCTGCTGTTGTTGCTCCTCTTCCTGCTGCTGCTGTTGTTGCTCCTCTTCCTGCTGCTGCTGCTGCTGTTGTTGCTCTTCCTGCTGCTGCTGCTGTTGTTGCTCCTCTTCCTGCTGCTGCTGCTGTTGTTGCTCCTCTTCCTGCTGCTGCTGCTGTTGTTGCTCCTCTTCCTGCTGCTGCTGCTGTTGTTGCTCCTCTTCCTGCTGCTGCTGTTGTTGCTCCTCTTCCTGCTGCTGCTGTTGTTGCTCCTCTTCCTGCTGCTGCTGCTGTTGTTGCTCCTCTTCCTGCTGCTCCTGCTGCTGTTGTTGCTCCTCTTCCTGCTGCTGCTGTTGTTGTTGCTCCTCTTCCTGCTGCTGCTGTTGTTGCTCCTCTTCCTCCTGCTGCTGCTGTTGTTGCTCCTCTTCCTCCTGCTGCTGCTGTTGTTGCTCCTCTTCCTGCTCCTGCTGCTGTTGTTGCTCCTCTTCCTGCTGCTGCTGCTGCTGTTGTTGCTCCTCTTCCTGCTGCTGCTGTTGTTGCTCCTCTTCCTGCTGCTGCTGTTGTTGTTGCTCCTCTTCCTGCTGCTGCTGTTGTTGTTGCTCCTCTTCCTGCTGCTGCTGTTGTTGCTCCTCTTCCTGCTGCTGCTGCTGTTGTTGCTCCTCTTCCTGCTGCTGCTGCTGTTGTTGCTCCTCTTCCTGCTGCTGCTGCTGCTGTTGTTGCTCCTCTTCCTGCTGCTGTTGTTGATGCTCCTCTTCCTGCTGCTCCTGCTGCTGTTGTTGCTCCTCTTCCTGCTGCTGTTGTTGCTCCTCTTCCTGCTGCTGTTGTTGCTCCTCTTCCTGCTGCTGCTGCTGCTGTTGCTGTTGTTGCCCCTCTTCCTGCTGCTGCTGCTGTTGTTGTTGCTCCTCTTCCTGCTGTTGTTGCTCCTCTTCCTGCTGCTGCTGCTGTTGTTGTTGCTCCTCTTCCTGCTGCTGCTGCTGTTGTTGTTGCTCCTCTTCCTGCTGCTGCTGCTGTTGTTGCTCCTCTTCCTGCTGCTGCTGCTGTTGTTGTTGCTCCTCTTCCTGCTGCTGCTGTTGTTGTTGCTCCTCTTCCTGCTGCTGCTGCTGTTGTTGCTCCTCTTCCTGCTGCTGCTGCTGTTCTTGTTGCTCCTCTTCCTGCTGCTGCTGCTGTTGCTCCTCTTCCTGCTGCTCCTGCTGCTGTTGCTACTCTTCCTGCTGCTGCTGTTCCTCTTCCTGCTGCTGCTGCTGTTGCTCCTCTTCCTGCTGCTCCTGCTGCTGTTGCTACTCTTCCTGCTGCTGCTGCTCCTCTTCCTGTTGCTGCTGTTGTTTCTCCTCTTCCTGCTGTTGTTGCTCCTCTTCCTGCTGTTGTTGCTCTTCTTGCTGTTGTTGCTCCTCTTCCTGCTGTTGTTGCTCCTCTTCCTGCTGTTGTTGCTCCTCTTCCTGCTGTTGTTGCTCCTCTTCCTGCTGTTGTTGCTCCTCTTCCTGCTGCTGCTGTTGTTGCTCCTCTTCCTGCTGCTGCTGTTGTTGCTCCTCTTCCTGCTGTTGTTGCTGCTGTTGCTCCTCTTCCTGCTGCTGCTGTTGTTGCTCCTCTTCCTGCTGCTGCTGCTGTTGCTCCACTTCCTGCTGCTGCTGCTGTTGCTCTTCCTGCTGCTGCTGTTGTTGCTCCTCTTCCTGCTGCTGCTGTTGTTGCTCCTCTTCCTGCTGCTGCTGCTGTTGCTCCTCTTCCTGTTGCTGCTGCTGTTGCTCCTCTTCCTGCTGCTGCTGTTGTTGCTCCTCTTCCTGCTGCTGTTGCTCCTCTTCCTGCTGCTGCTGCTGCTCCACTTCCTGCTGCTGCTGCTGTTGCTCCACTTCCTGCTGCTGCTGCTGTTGCTCCTCTTCCTGCTGTTGTTGCCCTTCTTCCTGCTCTTGTTGCTCCTCTTCCTGCTGCTGTTGCTCCTCTTCCTGCTCTTGTTGCTCCTCTTCCTGCTGCTGTTGCTCCTCTTCCTGATGATGTTGCTCCTCTTCCTGTTGTTGCTCCTCTTCCTGCTGTTGTTGCTCCACTTCCTGCTGCTGCTGCTGCTGCTGGATGTCATCAATGATTATTAGACAACTGCTGGCATGCTGCTGTTGCATCTGTTCATCCTCCTGTTGCTGCTGTTGTTACATCTGCTCATGTTGCTGCTGTTACATCTGCTCCTGCTGCTGTTGTTTTTACATCTGCTCATGTTGCTGCTGTTGTTACATCTGCTCATGTTGCTGCTGTTGTTACATCTGCTCATGTTGCTGCTGTTGTTACATCTGCTCATGTTGCTGCTGTTGTTACATCTGCTCATGTTGCTGCTGTTGTTACATCTGCTCATGTTGCTGCTGTTGTTACATCTGCTCCTGCTGCTGCTGTTGTTACATCTGCTCCTGCTGCTGTTGTTGTTACATCTGCTCCTGCTGCTGTTGTTGTTACATCTGCTCCTGCTGCTGCTGTTGTTACATCTGCTCCTGCTGCTGTTGTTGTTACATCTGCTCCTGCTGCTGTTGTTGTTACATCTGCTCCTGCTGCTGCTGTTGTTACATCTGCTCCTGCTGCTGTTGTTGTTACATCTGCTCCTGCTGCTGTTGTTGTTACATCTGCTCCTGCTGCTGCTGTTGTTACATCTGCTCCTGCTGCTGTTGTTGTTACATCTGCTCCTGCTGCTGCTGTTGTTACATCTGCTCCTGCTGCTGTTGTTGTTACATCTGCTCCTGCTGCTGTTGTTGTTACATCTGCTCCTGCTGCTGCTGTTGTTACATCTGCTCCTGCTGCTGTTGTTGTTACATCTGCTCCTGCTGCTGCTGTTGTTACATCTGCTCCTGCTGCTGTTGTTGTTACATCTGCTCCTGCTGCTGTTGTTGTTACATCTGCTCCTGCTGCTGCTGTTGTTACATCTGCTCCTGCTGCTGTTGTTGTTACATCTGCTCCTGCTGCTGCTGTTGTTACATCTGCTCCTGCTGCTGCTGTTGTTACATCTGCTCCTGCTGCTGTTGTTGTTACATCTGCTCCTGCTGCTGTTGTTGTTACATCTGCTCCTGCTGCTGCTGTTGTTACATCTGCTCCTGCTGCTGCTGTTGTTACATCTGCTCCTGCTGCTGTTGTTGTTACATCTGCTCCTGCTGCTGCTGTTGTTACATCTGCTCATGTTGCTGCTGTTGTTACATCTGCTCATGTTGCTGCTGTTGTTACATCTGCTCCTGCTGCTGTTGTTGTTACATCTGCTCCTGCTGCTGTTGTTGTTACATCTGCTCCTGCTGCTGCTGTTGTTACATCTGCTCCTGTTGCTGCTGTTGTTACATCTGCTCATGTTGCTGCTGTTGTTACATCTGCTCATGTTGCTGCTGTTGTTACATCTGCTCCTGCTGCTGTTGTTGTTACATCTGCTCCTGCTGCTGCTGTTGTTACATCTGCTCCTGCTGCTGTTGTTGTTACATCTGCTCATGTTACTGCTGTTGTTACATCTGCTCATGTTGCTGCTGTTGTTACATCTGCTCGTGTTGCTGCTGTTGTTACATCTGCTCATGTTGCTGCTGTTGTTACATCTGCTCCTGCTGCTGTTGTTGTTACATCTGCTCCTGCTGCTGCTGTTGTTACATCTGCTCCTGCTGCTGTTGTTGTTACATCTGCTCATGTTACTGCTGTTGTTACATCTGCTCATGTTACTGCTGTTGTTACATCTGCTCATGCTGCTGCTGTTGTTACATCTGCTCATGTTACTGCTGTTGTTACATCTGCTCATGTTGCTGCTGTTGTTGTTACATCTGCTCATGTTACTGCTGTTGTTACATCTGCTCATGTTGCTGCTGTTGTTACATCTGCTCATGTTACTGCTGTTGTTACATCTGCTCATGTTGCTGCTGTTGTTACATCTGCTCCTGCTGCTGTTGTTGTTACATCTGCTCATGTTACTGCTGTTGTTACATCTGCTCATGTTGCTGCTGTTGTTACATCTGCTCCTGCTGCTGTTGTTGTTACATCTGCTCATGTTACTGCTGTTGTTACATCTGCTCATGTTGCTGCTGTTGTTACATCTGCTCGTGTTGCTGCTGTTGTTACATCTGCTCATGTTACTGCTGTTGTTACATCTGCTCCTGCTGCTGTTGTTGTTACATCTGCTCATGTTACTGCTGTTGTTACATCTGCTCCTGCTGCTGTTGTTGTTACATCTGCTCCTGCTGCTGTTGTTGTTACATCTGCTCCTGCTGCTGTTGTTGTTACATCTGCTCATGTTACTGCTGTTGTTACATCTGCTCATGTTGCTGCTGTTGTTACATCTGCTCCTGTTGCTGCTGTTGTTACATCTGCTCGTGTTGCTGCTGTTGTTACATCTGCTCATGTTACTGCTGTTGTTACATCTGCTCCTGCTGCTGTTGTTGTTACATCTGCTCCTGCTGCTGTTGTTGTTACATCTGCTCATGTTACTGCTGTTGTTACATCTGCTCATGTTGCTGTTGTTGTTACATCTGCTCATGTTGCTGCTGTTGTTACATCTGCTCGTGTTGCTGCTGTTGTTACATCTGCTCATGTTGCTGCTGTTGTTACATCTGCTCCTGTTGCTGCTGTTGTTACATCTGCTCCTGCTGCTGCTGTTGTTACATCTGCTCCTGCTGCTGTTGTTGTTACATCTGCTCCTGCTGCTGTTGTTGTTACATCTGCTCCTGCTGCTGCTGTTGTTACATCTGCTCCTGTTGCTGCTGTTGTTACATCTGCTCATGTTGCTGCTGTTGTTACATCTGCTCATGTTGCTGCTGTTGTTACATCTGCTCGTGTTGCTGCTGTTGTTACATCTGCTCATGTTACTGCTGTTGTTACATCTGCTCCTGCTGCTGTTGTTGTTACATCTGCTCATGTTACTGCTGTTGTTACATCTGCTCATGTTACTGCTGTTGTTACATCTGCTCCTGCTGCTGTTGTTACATCTGCTCATGTTGCTGCTGTTGTTACATCTGCTCATGTTGCTGCTGTTGTTACATCTGCTCATGTTGCTGCTGTTGTTACATCTGCTCATGTTGCTGCTGTTGTTACATCTGCTCATGTTGCTGCTGTTGTTACATCTGCTCATGTTGCTGCTGTTGTTACATCTGCTCATGTTGCTGCTGTTGTTACATCTGCTCATGTTGCTGCTGTTGTTACATCTGCTCATGTTGCTGCTGTTGTTACATCTGCTCATGTTGCTGCTGTTGTTACATCTGCTCATGTTGCTGCTGTTGTTACATCTGCTCATGTTGCTGCTGTTGTTACATCTGCTCATGTTGCTGCTGTTGTTACATCTGCTCATGTTGCTGCTGTTGTTGTTACATCTGCTCATGTTGCTGCTGTTGTTGTTACATCTGCTCATGTTACTGCTGTTGTTACATCTGCTCATGTTGCTGCTGTTGTTACATCTGCTCATGTTACTGCTGTTGTTACATCTGCTCATGTTGCTGCTGTTGTTGTTACATCTGCTCATGTTTGCTGCTGTTGTTACATCTGCTCCTGCTGCTGTTGTTACATCTGCTCTGCTGCTGTTGTTTCTTACATGCTCGTGCTGCTGTTGTTACACTGCTGTTGTTACATCTGCTCATGTTGCTGCTGTTGTTGTTACATCTGCTCATGTTACTGCTGTTGTTACATCTGCTCATGTTGCTGCTGTTGTTGTTACATCTGCTCATGTTACTGCTGTTGTTACATCTGCTCCTGCTGCTGTTGTTGTTACATCTGCTCATGTTACTGCTGTTGTTACATCTGCTCATGTTACTGCTGTTGTTACATCTGCTCCTGTTGCTGTTGTTGTTACATCTGCTCATGTTACTGCTGTTGTTACATCTGCTCATGTTACTGCTGTTGTTACATCTGCTCATGTTACTGCTGTTGTTACATCTGCTCATGTTGCTGCTGTTGTTACATCTGCTCATGTTGCTGCTGTTGTTACATCTGCTCATGTTGCTGCTGTTGTTACATCTGCTCCTGCTGCTGTTGTTACATCTGCTCCTGCTGCTGTTGTTACATCTGCTCCTGCTGCTGTTGTTACATCTGCTCATGTTGCTGCTGTTGTTACATCTGCTCCTGCTGCTGTTGTTACATCTGCTCCTGCTGCTGTTGTTACATCTGCTCATGTTGCTGCTGTTGTTACATCTGCTCCTGCTGCTGTTGTTACATCTGCTCATGTTGCTGCTGTTGTTACATCTGCTCCTGCTGTTGTTACATCTGCTCCTGCTGCTGTTGTTGTTACATCTGCTCATGTTGCTGCTGTTGTTACATCTGCTCATGTTGCTGCTGTTGTTACATCTGCTCATGTTGCTGCTGTTGTTACATCTGCTCATGTTGCTGCTGTTGTTACATCTGCTCCTGCTGTTGTTACATCTGCTCCTGCTGCTGTTGTTGTTACATCTGCTCCTGCTGCTGTTGTTGTTACATCTGCTCATGTTGCTGCTGTTGTTACATCTGCTCATGTTGCTGCTGTTGTTACATCTGCTCATGTTGCTGCTGTTGTTACATCTGCTCCTGTTGCTGCTGTTGTTACATCTGCTCCTGCTGCTGTTGTTGTTACATCTGCTCCTGCTGTTGTTACATCTGCTCCTGCTGCTGTTGTTGTTACATCTGCTCATGTTGCTGCTGTTGTTACATCTGCTCATGCTGCTGCTGTTGTTACATCTGCTCATGTTGCTGCTGTTGTTACATCTGCTCCTGTTGCTGCTGTTGTTACATCTGCTCATGTTGCTGCTGTTGTTACATCTGCTCCTGCTGCTGTTGTTGTTACATTTACTCATGTTGCTGCTGTTGTTACATCTGCTCATGTTGCTGCTGTTGTTACATCTGCTCATGTTGCTGCTGTTGTTACATCTGCTCATGTTGCTGCTGTTGTTACATCTGCTCATGTTGCTGCTGTTGTTACATCTGCTCATGTTGCTGCTGTTGTTACATCTGCTCATGTTGCTGCTGTTGTTACATCTGCTCCTGCTGCTGTTGTTGTTACATCTGCTCATGTTGCTGCTGTTGTTACATCTGCTCATGTTGCTGCTGTTGTTACATCTGCTCATGTTGCTGCTGTTGTTACATCTGCTCATGTTGCTGCTGTTGTTACATCTGCTCATGTTGCTGCTGTTGTTACATCTGCTCCTGCTGCTGTTGTTACATCTGCTCATGTTGCTGCTGTTGTTACATCTGCTCCTGCTGTTGTTACATCTGCTCCTGCTGCTGTTGTTGTTACATCTGCTCCTGCTGCTGTTGTTGTTACATCTGCTCATGTTGCTGCTGTTGTTACATCTGCTCATGTTGCTGCTGTTGTTACATCTGCTCCTGCTGCTGTTGTTACATCTGCTCATGTTGCTGCTGTTGTTACATCTGCTCCTGCTGCTGTTGTTACATCTGCTCATGTTGCTGCTGTTGTTACATCTGCTCCTGCTGCTGTTGTTACATCTGCTCATGTTGCTGCTGTTGTTACATCTGCTCATGCTGCTGCTTCTTCTGGATATCATCAATGATTATTAAGTAACCGCTGGCAAGCTACTACTGCTGCATCTCCTCCTCCTCCTGCTGCATCTGATTCTCCTCCTCCTGCTGTTGTTGCAGCTGCTCCTCTCCTGCTGTTGCTCTTGCTGTTGCATCTGCTCCTCCTGCTGTTGTTACTGCTGCCGCTGGGTATCATCAATGATTAAGCAACACTGGCATGTACCTACGGTTAGGCAACACTGGCATGTACCTACGGTTAGGCAACACTAGCATGTACCTACGGTTAGGCAACACTGGCATGTACCTACGGTTAGGCAACACTGGCATGTACCTACGGTTAGGCAACACTAGCATGTACCTACGGTTAGGCAACACTGGCATGTACCTACGGTTAGGCAACACTGGCATGTACCTACGGTTAGGCAACACTAGCATGTACCTACGGTTAGGCAACACTGGCATGTACCTACGGTTAGGCAACACTAGCATGTACCTACGGTTAGGCAACACTAGCATGTACCTACGGTTAGGCAACACTAGCATGTACCTACGGTTAGGCAACACTGGCATGTACCTACGGTTAGGCAACACTAGCATGTACCTACGGTTAGGCAACACTGGCATGTACCTACGGTTAGGCAACACTGGCATGTACCTACGGTTAGGCAACACTAGCATGTACCTACGGTTAGGCAACACTAGCATGTACCTACGGTTAGGCAACACTGGCATGTACCTACGGTTAGGCAACACTGGCATGTACCTACGGTTAGGCAACACTGGCATGTACCTACGGTTAGGCAACACTAGCATGTACCTACGGTTAGGCAACACTGGCTTACCGGTACCACATCCGTGGATAAAATACGTTAGTTTACCAATACTACTGCATATAAGAGTGACTATATAGTAGTGGTTGCAGGAATAACATTTATGATTCTTATTTTAAAAATAAGGATCGTATTTTCGCATCTTTGCAAGACCTGGCACCAGGATATTATAAAGAGGGACTAGCCTTGTAAGAGGTCCTAAGACTAAGAATGGCTACGGGTTAGTTACCACATGAAGTGTACAATATAATCTAAGAGATTGGGCATATTCTGACTGTACGATAATGTATATTTAGTGGAAATCTGTTAATTTTAGTGGTAAGCAGGAAATAGTCAGAAGAAAACGTAATTTATCAGCAGTTTTGATTATTAGTGTAATAATCGACATGTGTGTGTCAGGGTTGCGTGTGTACTCACCGTGACTCAGCTCCTGGCCCAGCCTCCTGAAGAACTGTGATCAGCATCACTGGTGACTGGCTTCTTGAGCTTTATCACACAGTCTTTAAGCTGTGTATTAAGGCTGCCTCATCCAAGCATTCCGCTTCTCAGCCACCCTGAGATTATGGTTCACCCGTATTCTCACCTTCCATTTGTGTCTCCTTGATCCTGGTCCTCTTAATTCAGTCTGTTCCTATCTGCCCTAACAATTCCTCTTAAGACTTTGTGCACAGTAATCACGTCCTTTCTTTCAGTTCTTTCCTCCGAGTTGTCTGGCTTAGTTCTTTTAAACCACTCCTCACAGTACATTCCTCTAAGTTCTGGTAGTAACCTGGTTATAAGCCTTCGTGTATATGTAGCAGTAGTTACTATCTGTTAAAGGTTTTTCCTCAGACACTTGGTCTGTTTAGCGTTCGTGTGTGTGTGTGTGTGTGTGTGTGTGTGTGTGTGTGTGTGTGTGTGTGTGTGTGTGTGTGTGTGTGTGAGTGAGTGAGTGAGTGAGTGAGTGAGTGAGTGAGTGAGTCGAGAGAGAGAGAGAGGAGAGAGAGAGAGAGAGAGAGAGAGAGAGAGAGAGAGAGAGAGAGAGAGAGAGAGAGACGGGTGTCATCATCTTCACAGAGTAAGTGGTGGTTACAGTGGCCTGTGTTTTGTACATTAGCGTCAGGGCGTTGGACCAAAAAAAAGTCGTGTTTTTGTAACCTCGTCTTTCCTCTGCCCTTCCCCCAATGACCCTTCCTCTCTGGTGAACCCCTCACTGATGACCCCAACTCGATGACCCCATACTTTGTGACCCCCAACTTCGTGACCCCCACCCCTGTGCCCCTACTAACCCGCTTCGCCACAATGAGGTTTCTTGCATTACTCACCGCGTGTGTCAGTCGCTGTTTTTGCCATGTGTGGCTCGTGACTCAAGTAGCAGCACCTTCAACTTCACATCTGAAGGACTTGGGTTCGATCCCACCACGAGTGAAAACATTGTTGCCTCTGTTTACCTAACAGTAACACAAATAACCCGCACAAAGGAGAAATGAGCATGTAACGACGTTTCGGTCCGACTTGTGACTACTAAATTGTCAAAGTCGGACCGAAACGTCGTCCTAGGTTTCTGTCTCCTATATGCGGGTTGTGTACACACTATTAAGCTTAGAGAATTGTCTATTAGCGTACGAAATACCACATTTGCATTTCAAGAGATACTTTACAAGATCTACCACACATGACTGGTTCAGTGTACTGGTTACATACTAGTCTCAACAATGTATTAATGTTGGTAGAATTACCAACATCGCAAGAATAATTCCTTGCAATACATCCCTCTCGCTTCCCCTTAAAGTGTAAACTCCCGTATCTTTCGTCCTCGGTCAGAGACCCTCTTCAGCAGATAAGTGTACATGCCACATGAGGAGACAAACATAATGGATTAACTAAATCACCATACATGGTAAAAGTTATATTTATGTGAAATATTTAGGGCAGACTTTAAGATTTAACAAAACCTAAGTTGATAAAATTAGTTAAGAAAATATTAATGCACAATGTCACATAATTAAGTTGCTTTAAGATAAGATAATTAAGCACAAAGATTAGATGATACAAATGAACAATGGTAAGTTTCGTTTTTATTATCCTAATAATTTCTCACGTTTTATATTACACTGAAATTTTGTTTCTCTTCTACTGTATCTTGTATTAGCCTGAAGAAACCTACTATGCAGGCGAAACATCGCACATGTTTCTTATTCATCAACTTGTGCGTATTGTTTATCATCATTAATATGATGTAAGAGCGTATGACAGTGGTGGAGCAGCTGCTAGAGCACTGCTCTAAATCCATGTTCTCCTGGGTTGTGTAAATGTTGGCGGTCGTGCAAACCAACTTCTTGACACACTTTCAAACATTCTGATGATGTGTGATGTCAGTGCAATGTTCCTTTTCTGTGCTCCATCACAGTTTTTGTTTGTAATTTCGCTAGCTATTTCTGTCCTCACACTATTTGTTGTGTCCCTGACAGAAGCTTTCTTCTCCAGTTACTGACGAAAACAGTTTTAGGGACCTAGTTGCTCAGTAGTTGTTGGTTCACCTGACTGATTAGAAGTGGTGACTGTATTAAGGATACAATACAATACAATACAATACAATACAATACACTTTTCTTTTCTGAAGTTTACAAAATTTAGTTTGCAAGTAATAAAATATTAAGTTGAAGATGATGGTGAGGGTGTTGGAGAAGGTACTGGAAGTGTCGGAGGTGCTGGTGGTGTTGGAGAAGGTACTGGAAGTGTCGGAGGTGCTGGTGGTGTTGGAGAAGGTACTGGAAGTGTCGGAGGTGCTGGTGGTGTTGGAGAAGGTACTGGAAGTGTCGGAGGTGCTGGTGGTGTTGGAGAAGGTACTGGAAGTGTCGGAGGTGCTGGTGGTGTTGGAGAAGGTACTGGAAGTGTCGGAGGTGCTGGTGGTGTTGGAGAAGGTACTGGAAGTGTCGGAGGTGCTGGTGGTGTTGGAGAAGGTACTGGAAGTGTCGGAGGTGCTGGTGGTGTTGGAGAAGGTACTGGAAGTGTCGGAGGTGCTGGTGGTGTTGGAGAAAGTACTGGAAGTGTCGGAGGTGCTGGTGGTGTTGGAGAAGGTACTGGAAGTGTCGGAGGTGCTGGTGGTGTTGGAGAAGGTACTGGAAGTGTTGGAGGTGCTGGTGGTGTTGGAGAAGGTACTGGAAGTGTCGGAGGTGCTGGTGGTGTTGGAGAAGGTACTGGAAGTGTCGGAGGTGCTGGTGGTGTTGGAGAAGGTACTGGAAGTGTCGGAGGTGCTGGTGGTGTTGGAGAAGGTACTGGAAGTGTCGGAGGTGCTGGTGGTGTTGGAGAAGGTACTGGAAGTGTCGGAGGTGCTGGTGGTGTTGGAGAAGGTACTGGAAGTGTCGGAGGTGCTGGTGGTGTTGGAGAAGGTACTGGAAGTGTCGGAGGTGCTGGTGGTGTTGGAGAAGGTACTGGAAGTGTCGGAGGTGCTGGTGGTGTTGGAGAAGGTACTGGAAGTGTTGGAGGTGCTGGTGGTGTTGGAGAAGGTATTGGAAGTGTTGGAGGTGCTGGTGGTGTTGGAGAAGGTACTGGAAGTGTCGGAGGTGCTGGTGGTGTTAGAGAAGGTACTGGAAGTGTCGGAGGTGCTGGTGGTGTTGGAGAAGGTACTGGAAGTGTCGGAGGTGCTGGTGGTGTTGGAGAAGGTACTGGAAGTGTCGGAGGTGCTGGTGGTGTTGGAGAAGGTACTGGAAGTGTCGGAGGTGCTGGTGGTGTTGGAGAAGGTACTGGAAGTGTTGGAGGTGCTGGTGGTGTTGGAGAAGGTACTGGAAGTGTCGGAGGTGCTGGTGGTGTTAGAGAAGGTACTGGAAGTGTCGGAGGGGCTGGTGGTGTTGGAGAAGGTACTGGAAGTGTCGGAGGTGCTGGTGGTGTTGGAGAAGGTACTGGAAGTGTCGGAGGTGCTGGTGGTGTTGGAGAAGGTACTGGAAGTGTCGGAGGTGCTGGTGGTGTTGGAGAAGGTACTGGAAGTGTTGGAGGTGCTGGTGGTGTTGGAGAAGGTACTGGAAGTGTCGGAGGTGCTGGTGGTGTTGGAGAAGGTACTGGAAGTGTCGGAGGTGCTGGTGGTGTTGGAGAAGGTACTGGAAGTGTCGGAGGTGCTGGTGGTGTTGGAGAAGGTACTGGAAGTGTCGGAGGTGTTGGTGGTGTTGGAGAAGGTACTGGAACTGTCGGAGGTGCTGGTGGTGTTGGAGAAGGTACTGGAAGTGTCGGAGGTGCTGGTGGTGTTGGAGAAGGTACTGGAAGTGTTGGAGGTGCTGGTGGTGTTGGAGAAGGTACTGGAACTGTCGGAGGTGCTGGTGGTGTTGGAGAAGGTACTGGAAATGTTGGAGGTGCTGGTGGTGTTGGAGAAGGTATTGGAAGTTTTGGAGGTGCTGGTGGTGTTGGAGAAGGTACTGGAAGTGTCGGAGGTGCTGGTGGTGTTGGAGAAGGTACTGGAAGTGTCGGAGGTGCTGGTGGTGTTGGAGAAGGTACTGGAAGTGTCGGAGGTGCTGGTGGTGTTGGAGAAGGTACTGGAAGTGTTTTCGGAGGTGCTGGTGGTGTTGGAGAAGGTACTGGAAGTGTCGGAGGTGCTGGTGGTGTTGGAGAAGGTACTGGAAGTGTCGGAGGTGCTGGTGGTGTTGGAGAAGGTACTGGAAGTGTCGGAGGTGCTGGTGGTGTTGGAGAAGGTACTGGAAGTGTCGGAGGTGCTGGTGGTGTTGGAGAAGGTACTGGAAGTGTCGGAGGTGCTGGTGGTGTTGGAGAAGGTACTGGAAGTGTCGGAGGTGCTGGTGGTGTTGGAGAAGGTACTGGAGGTGTCGGAGGTGCTGGTGGTGTTGGAGAAGGTACTGGAAGTGTCGGAGGTGCTGGTGGTGTTGGAGAAGGTACTGGAAGTGTCGGAGGTGCTGGTGGTGTTGGAGAAGGTACTGGAAGTGTCGGAGGTGCTGGTGGTGTTGGAGAAGGTACTGGAAGTGTCGGAGGTGCTGGTGGTGTTGGAGAAGGTACTGGAAGTGTCGGAGGTGCTGGTGGTGTTGGAGAAGGTACTGGAAGTGTCGGAGGTGCTGGTGGTGTTGGAGAAGGTACTGGAAGTGTCGGAGGTGCTGGTGGTGTTGGAGAAGGTACTGGAAGTGTCGGAGGTGCTGGTGGTGTTGAAGAAGGTACTGGAAGTGTCGGAGGTGCTGGTGGTGTTGGAGAAGGTACTGGAAGTGTCGGAGGTGCTGGTGGTGTTGGAGAAGGTACTGGAAGTGTCGGAGGTGCTGGTGGTGTTGGAGAAGGTACTGGAAGTGTCGGAGGTGCTGGTGGTGTTGGAGAAGGTACTGGAAGTGTCGGAGGTGCTGGTGGTGTTGGAGAAGGTACTGGAAGTGTCGGAGGTGCTGGTGGTGTTGGAGAAGGTACTGGAAGTGTCGGAGGTGCTGGTGGTGTTGGAGAAGGTACTGGAAGTGTCGGAGGTGCTGGTGGTGTTGGAGAAGGTACTGGAAGTGTCGGAGGTGCTGGTGGTGTTGGAGAAGGTACTGGAAGTGTCGGAGGTGCTGGTGGTGTTGGAGAAGGTACTGGAAGTGTCGGAGGTGCTGGTGGTGTTGGAGAAGGTACTGGAAGTGTCGGAGGTGCTGGTGGTGTTGGAGAAGGTACTGGAGGTGTCGGAGGTGCTGGTGGTGTTGGAGAAGGTACTGGAAGTGTCGGAGGTGCTGGTGGTGTTGGAGAAGGTACTGGAAGTGTCGGAGGTGCTGGTGGTGTTGGAGAAGGTACTGGAAGTGTCGGAGGTGCTGGTGGTGTTGGAGAAGGTACTGGAAGTGTCGGAGGTGCTGGTGGTGTTGGAGAAGGTACTGGAAGTGTTGGAGGTGCTGGTGGTGTTGGAGAAGGTACTGGAAGTGTCGGACGTGCTGGTGGTGTTGGAGAAGGTACTGGAAGTGTTGGAGGTGCTGGTGGTGTTGGAGAAGGTACTGGAAGTGTCGGAGGTGCTGGTGGTGTTGGAGAAGGTACTGGAAGTGTCGGAGGTGCTGGTGGTGTTGGAGAAGGTACTGGAAGTGTTGGAGGTGCTGGTGGTGTTGGAGAAGGTACTGGAAGTGTCGGAGGTGCTGGTGGTGTTGGAGAAGGTACTGGAAGTGTCGGAGGTGCTGGTGGTGTTGGAGAAGGTACTGGAAGTGTTGGAGGTGCTGGTGGTGTTGGAGAAGGTACTGGAAGTGTCGGAGGTGCTGGTGGTGTTGAGAGGAAGTGTCGGACTGGTAAGTGTCGGAGGTGCTGGTGGTGTTGGAGAAGGTACTGGAAGTGTCGGAGGTGCTGGTGGTGTTGGAGAAGGTACTGGAGGTGTCGGAGGTGCTGGTGGTGTTGAAGAAGGTACTGGAAGTGTCGGAGGTGCTGGTGGTGTTGGAGAAGGTACTGGAGGTGTCGGAGGTGCTGGTGGTGTTGGAGAAGGTACTGGAGGTGTCGGAGGTGCTGGTGGTGTTGAAGAAGGTACTGGAAGTGTCGGAGGTGCTGGTGGTGTTGGAGAAGGTACTGGAGGTGTCGGAGGTGCTGGTGGTGTTGAAGAAGGTACTGGAAGTGTCGGAGGTGCTGGTGGTGTTGGAGAAGGTACTGGAGGTGTCGGAGGTGCTGGTGGTGTTGGAGAAGGTACTGGAGGTGTCGGAGGTGCTGGTGGTGTTGAAGAAGGTACTGGAAGTGTCGGAGGTGCTGGTGGTGTTGGAGAAGGTACTGGAGGTGTCGGAGGTGCTGGTGGTGTTGAAGAAGGTACTGGAAGTGTCGGAGGTGCTGGTGGTGTTGGAGAAGGTACTGGAAGTGTCGGAGGTGCTGGTGGTGTTGGAGAAGGTACTGGAAGTGTCGGAGGTGCTGGTGGTGTTGGAGAAGGTACTGGAAGTGTCGGAGGTGCTGGTGGTGTTGGAGAAGGTACTGGAAGTGTCGGAGGTGCTGGTGTTGGAGAAGGTACTGGAAGTGTCGGAGGTGCTGGTGGTGTTGGAGAAGGTACTGGAAGTGTCGGAGGTGCTGGTGGTGTTGGAGAAGGTACTGGAAGTGTCGGAGGTGCTGGTGGTGTTGGAGAAGGTACTGGAAGTGTCGGAGGTGCTGGTGGTGTTGGAGAAGGTACTGGAAGTGTCGGAGGTGCTGGTGGTGTTGGAGAAGGTACTGGAAGTGTCGGAGGTGCTGGTGGTGTTGGAGAAGGTACTGGAAGTGTTGGAGGTGCTGGTGGTGTTGGAGAAGGTACTGGGAGTGTCGGAGGTGCTGGTGGTGTTGGAGAAGGTACTGGAAGTGTCGGAGGTGCTGGTGGTGTTGGAGAAGGTACTGGGAGTGTCGGAGGTGTTGGTGGTGTTGGAGAAGGTACTGGAAGTGTCGGAGGTGCTGGTGGTGTTGGAGAAGGTACTGGAAGTGTCGGAGGTGTTGGTGGTGTTGGAGAAGGTACTGGAAGTGTCGGAGGTGCTGGTGGTGTTGGAGAAGGTACTGGGAGTGTCGGAGGTGCTGGTGGTGTTGGAGAAGGTACTGGAAGTGTTGGAGGTGCTGGTGGTGTTGGAGAAGGTACTGGAAGTGTTGGAGGTGCTGGTGGTGTTGGAGAAGGTACTGGAAGTGTCGGAGGTGCTGGTGGTGTTGGAGAAGGTACTGGAAGTGTCGGAGGTGCTGGTGGTGTTGGAGAAGGTACTGGAAGTGTCGGAGGTGCTGGTGGTGTTGGAGAAGGTACTGGAAGTGTCGGAGGTGCTGGTGGTGTTGGAGAAGGTACTGGAAGTGTCGGAGGTGCTGGTGGTGTTGGAGAAGGTACTGGAAGTGTTGGAGGTGCTGGTGGTGTTGGAGAAGGTACTGGAAGTGTCGGAGTTGCTGGTGGTGTTGGAGAAGGTACTGGAAGTGTTGGAGGTGATGGTGGTGTTGGAGAAGGTACTGGAAGTGTTGGAGGTGCTGGTGGTGTTGGAGAAGGTACTGGAAGTGTTGGAGGTGCTGGTGGTGTTGGAGAAGGTACTGGAAGTGTCGGAGGTGCTGATGGTGTTGGAGAAGGTACTGGGAGTGTCGGAGGTGCTGATGGTGTTGGAGAAGGTACTGGGAGTGTCGGAGGTGTTGGAGAAGGTACTGGAGGTGTCGGAGGTGCTGGTGGTGTTGGAGAAGGTACTGGAAGTGTCGGAGGTGCTGGTGGTGTTGGAGAAGGTACTGGAAGTGTCGGAGGTGCTGGTGGTGTTGGAGAAGGTACTGGAAGTGTCGGAGGTGCTGGTGGTGTTGGAGAAGGTACTGGAGGTGTCGGAGGTGCTGGTGGTGTTGGAGAAGGTACTGGAAGTGTCGGAGGTGCTGGTGGTGTTGGAGAAGGTACTGGAAGTGTCGGAGGTGCTGGTGGTGTTGGAGAAGGTACTGGAAGTGTCGGAGGTGCTGGTGGTGTTGGAGAAGGTACTGAAGGTGTCGGAGGTGCTGGTGGTGTTGGAGAAGGTACTGGGAGTGTCGGAGGTGCTGGTGGTGTTGAAGAAGGTACTGGAAGTGTCGGAGGTGCTGGTGGTGTTGAAGAAGGTACTGGAAGTGTCGGAGATGTTGGTGGTGTTGGAGAAGGTACTGGAGGTGTCGGAGGTGCTGGTGGTGTTGAAGAAGGTACTGGAAGTGTCGGAGGTGCTGGTGGTGTTGGAGAAGGTACTGGAGGTGTCGGAGGTACTGGAGGTGTCGGAGGTGCTGGTGGTGTTGGAGAAGGAGGTGTCTGCTGGTGGTGTTGGAGAAGGTACTGGAAGTGTCGGAGGTGCTGGTGGTGTTGGAGAAGGTACTGGAAGTGTCGGAGGTGCTGGTGGTGTTGGAGAAGGTACTGGAAGTGTCGGAGGTGCTGGTGGTGTTGGAGAAGGTACTGGAAGTGTCGGAGGTGCTGGTGGTGTTGGAGAAGGTACTGGAAGTGTCGGAGGTGCTGGTGGTGTTGGAGAAGGTACTGGAAGTGTCGGAGGTGCTGGTGGTGTTGGAGAAGGTACTGGAAGTGTCGGAGGTGCTGGTGGTGTTGGAGAAGGTACTGGAAGTGTCGGAGGTGCTGGTGGTGTTGGAGAAAGTACTGGAAGTGTCGGAGGTGCTGGTGGTGTTGGAGAAGGTACTGGAGGTGTCGGAGGTGCTGGTGGTGTTGGAGAAGGTACTGGAAGTGTCGGAGGTGCTGGTGGTGTTGGAGAAGGTACTGGAGGTGTCGGAGGTGCTGGTGGTGTTGGAGAAGGTACTGGAAGTGTCGGAGGTGCTGGTGGTGTTGGAGAAGGTACTGGAAGTGTCGGAGGTGCTGGTGGTGTTGGAGAAGGTACTGGAAGTGTCGGAGGTGCTGGTGGTGTTGGAGAAGGTACTGGAGGTGTCGGAGGTGCTGGTGGTGTTGGAGAAGGTACTGGAAGTGTCGGAGGTGCTGGTGGTGTTGGAGAAGGTACTGGAAGTGTCGGAGGTGCTGGTGGTGTTGGAGAAGGTACTGGAAGTGTCGGAGGTGCTGGTGGTGTTGGAGAAGGTACTGGAAGTGTCGGAGGTGCTGGTGGTGTTGGAGAAGGTACTGGAAGTGTCGGAGGTGCTGGTGGTGTGGGAGAAGGTACTGGGAGTGTCGGAGGTGCTGGTGGTGTTGGAGAAGGTACTGGAAGTGTCGGAGGTGCTGGTGGTGTTGGAGAAGGTACTGGAGGTGTCGGAGGTGCTGGTGGTGTTGGAGAAGGTACTGGAAGTGTCGGAGGTGCTGGTGGTGTTGGAGAAGGTACTGGAAGTGTCGGAGGTGCTGGTGGTGTTGGAGAAGGTACTGGAAGTGTCGGAGGTGCTGGTGGTGTGGGAGAAGGTACTGGGAGTGTCGGAGGTGCTGGTGGTGTTGGAGAAGGTACTGGAAGTGTCGGAGGTGCTGGTGGTGTTGGAGAAGGTACTGGAGGTGTCGGAGGTGCTGGTGGTGTTGGAGAAGGTACTGGAAGTGTCGGAGGTGGTGGATGCGAAGTTGATAGCCATTAGTGATGGTAATGGTGATAATGTTGTAGATGATGTGGGTGTAGGAAGGAGAGGGAAGGGCGGGCGGTAGTAACGACCCTGAGGCTGCAACACTAACATTCACACACGTCCCAGCCAGGATACTGGGCGTCTTATACACGTGCCCACCACCTCCGACGCCCACTACCATGACTTTCTCCCAAAGTTATCATTATAATAACACCAGGTACACCACAACCTTGGGAGTCAACCTTACACGCCTAACCTAACACCTTTCCCTTCCCTTATGACCGCAAGAAGTTAACCTAGCACCCTTCCCTCCCCACATATTTTCCCCTTCCCCCACACTTACCCCTTCCCCACGGCCTAGGGATCAACATTTTTCTTGGCGTAGTTGACCTTGACGTTCCCACGTCAAGGTCAACTAGACTAAGCATCATCAATATTAACGATGTGTCTTCTTCGTCCCTTCGTAGCTCACTGATCCAGTGTTCGGATCACAGTCTCAAGCTCCAAAGTTCTACTTCAGAATCAAGTTTATTCCCACATGATACATTGCTGATACAGGAATGGGTTAATAAGTGAATGCATACAGAAAACCCATGGTTATGCCGAGTATTTCGGGCAAGTTTAAACATAAGACTACAAGGGCAATAAACATTACAAGTATAATGAATTATACACTTGTGTAGCAATAATAATATTCTTTATTTCTACAAGTACATGTACAAGGTATAAACTTGGTCTAAGTGTATCTAATTCGTCATCTGGCGGTTCTCGGAACCATTTATCTACATTACATGTAGGTTTTAGGGAGTTTCTATGGGTGGTAGTCAAAGATTACAGAGGCAGATAATGGGTCTAAGAACTGGGCTGCAAAGTTTTGATAGTTAAACAAGTTACATTTGTAATGAACTGAGTCGAGGGCGAGACGTCTGGCCAAGTCTTGTTACACCTGCTGCTACTGTTCACCTGGCAGTATATAGGTATCAGAGTCAACTGTTGTGGGTGAGTCTTGTTACAGCTGCTGCTACTGTTCGCCTAGCAGTACGCAGGTATCAGAGTCAACTGTTATGGGTCGCAGTCACACAGCTGTTGCTGCTGTTTACCTAGCAGTATATAGGTATCTTAAGAGTCAACTGTTGTGGGTCACAATGTGGGCAACAGAAGCGAAATCCCTCGACGTTAATACATCACACTGCTTGGCTCTATTAACGGTATCCTGGGTTAATAAGACTACACGGTAAATAATCCGAAGATTGTAGTCATCCTTTTCTTCTTCATTATTTTCCTCTTCTTTGTTCTGTTTTCTTCTGATCAGCCTGGTGACCAGGTCCTGATCCAGCGGGAGGCCTGGTCGAGGACAGGGCCGCGCGGGGGCGTCGATCCCCGCAACACCCTCCAGGTGTCGTGGGGTTCGTTGATGGATTTGGAGTAATAACACAAACGTAGGATGTCTTGGTAACGTGTATTAAGATGGTGAATAAGAGGACAACACTCATAGCCTTCGCCTGTCCTGTCTACTCTGCTAAAGTCCTGCCTTGAGCTGGGCTGCCCAGTGCCCGAAGGGCATTCAAAAAGCTCGTGACATCATGCTAGGTCAGCAGTGAGTCATATAACGGTCAGTGATTCACGCAGGGAGGCGACTGGTATGAGTACACAGTAGTACACAGTACTGACACAGGTACGACACCTTGATATTGTTCATAATTCGATAAAATGCTAAATGCGTGTAATTATGAGTGAGGCAGTGTATGTCAAAGCTTGTGTGCCACATAATTCTACACAGTGTTATATATCTCTTAACATCCTTGATGCTGCCACATCTTTAAATACAATTTTTCATCGAGTTAGCATCAACATATTTGGTTCTCGGTGTCTGCAGAAACTCGCGTCCACCACCTTTTAAATTCTGTTCCGCCAGGCGTAAAACTGTCAACAATACGCATTTAATTTTTTTTATTTTTTTGCGTATAAAGTGTTGAACGCATCATCCACAACAACCCTGGGGAAACACACAGTCTGTTTCACCTTCCTGTACCTGTGTTACAGAATGCTGTATCATTGTATGTAATTTGCGAGTCCCCAACAGTGAGTGTGCTTTCTTGAAGAGATCGTTCTACGTGTCAGCATTTTCCATTCCTTAACCATTCTTACCATTCATACTGCCATAGGTGTGTGTGATGATGGAAGACCCTAGAAAGGGTGACACATAGGTCATCATAGGTGTGTGTGTTGATGGAAGACCCTAGCAAGGTTGACACATGGGTTATCACAGGTGCATGTGTAGTAGGAGACCCTGGCAAGGTTGACACATGGGTTATCATAGGTGTGTGTGTGTGTTAATGGAAGACCCTAGCAAGGGGTGACACATGGGTCATCACAGGTGCATGCGTAGTAGGAGACCCTGGCAAGGTTGACACATGGGTTATCACAGGTGCATGTGTAGTAGGAGACCCTGGCAAGGTTGACACATGGGTTATCATAGGTGTGTGTATTAATGGAAGACCCTAGCAAGGGGTGACACATGGGTCATCACAGGTGCATGTGTAGTAGGAGACCCTGGCAAGGTTGACACATGGGTTATCACAGGTGCATGTGTAGTAGGAAACCCTGGCAAGGTTGACACATGGGTTATCACAGGTGCATGTGTAGTAGGAGACCCTGGCAAGGTTGACACATGGGTTATCATAGATGTGTGTGTTAATGGAAGACCCTAGCAAGGGGTGACACATGGGTCATCACAGGTGCATGTGTAGTAGGAGACCCTGGCAAGGTTGACACATGGGTTATCATAGGTGTATGTGTAGTGAGGGACCCTGGCAAGGGTGATACATGGATTATCGTTGTGTGGAGGCGCCACCCAGACGCTAACTCAGGGACACCCACGCCCCCACAGTCACACCCAGCCACACCCTCTACCCCCCACACACTCACCCTACACCAGGTGTGTGACGCCTAATCACATACACAATACCAGAGAAATAATGCCAATGGTGACATTACTCAAATTTCTTGTGATTCCAAATCGAAAATATTGCACAGCCCATGCCTACCAAGACCCAGTAGGCCTACAGGATATATATATCAGGGGTGGAAAATGGACCAAGGTTAGGTTAGGTAAGATTTGTCAAGAAACGTGACAAGTTTTACCTGACGCGGGTCTTCACAGCTGGAGCTTTTAGTCGTCTGATCGAGGTCTTCCGCTGGCTTACCCCTCCAACCCTTTACAAATTATTGTTATGATTAAAATTATTTTTCTCTCATTGACCAAGTCGGACTGAAAGTCGTCAGCTTCTTTCTTCTATGTGCGGGTTATTTGTGTATTGTACATGGGCAAAGATCGTTTAATTTCACATTAAATCAAACATTTAAACTTCCAGGAATGCCTCAGACAATCTGAACTTGACTCTCTGGAACACAAATACCTAATAACACACCTGGAAGTTACGGGAGATTCAGACCCAACTCTACACACTGACACAGCTTACTGTAGAGAACCAGGAGGAAGTGTGCAAGTCAGACCCAGTTGTAAGGCAGATTAACTAGGCTGTGATGGCTGTGAGCAAGCAGGACGCCAACGCCAACAGCCTGCTTGAACAGGCACTCGACAAGGAAGTTGAGCCAAAAACTGGATAAAAGCCCTCGAAATCAGTCACAGGTATTCCCAGGCGATACATGACCTCTACTAGTTAAACGACGCTTACAAGTGAAAATAATAATAACTGGTGTATATTATAGATGAGTATACACACACACGTATAAGGACTCAGGGACACTTCCGGGTATCCTTGAAAAAACACAAGGCTGAATTATTATTATTATTATTATTATTATTATTATTCCAGCTAATACTCTTACTATTATTATTATTATTATTCGACCTACTAATACTCTATTATTATTATTATTATTATTATTATTCCAGCTACTAATACTCTTACTATTATTATTATTATTATTATTATTCCAGCTACTAATACTCTTGCTATTATTATTGTTATTATTATTACTGCTGCCATTATAATTATTATTGCTGCTACTACTACTACTGCTATTATTATTATAATTATTATTATTGCTGCTGCTACTATTACTGCTATTAT
Organism: Cherax quadricarinatus; assembly: GCF_038502225.1. Classification (NCBI taxonomy): domain Eukaryota; kingdom Metazoa; phylum Arthropoda; class Malacostraca; order Decapoda; family Parastacidae; genus Cherax; species Cherax quadricarinatus. Next base: position 1,683,506 of record NC_091378.1, read on the forward strand.
TATTATTATTATTTCATTGTTATTATTGCTACTACTACTACTGCTATTATTATTACTACTGCTACTACTGCTATTATTATTACTGCTACGTAATGGTCAGGCAAGGCCTGAAAACTGGGAGGTAATCAAGGGAAGGATCTTAGCCCAAGTAGGTGGAGTCAAGAGTCCTTCTTGGGAATCAAGGTCCTCCCTTGAAGGAACCAGGAATAGTGTGTCCATACTAGGCAACAAGTGTACAAACTACTGAGTCAACACAGCGAACACAGTGAATACCGGAAACACAACGAACATAGTAAATGCAGGGAACACGCCGAACACAGTGAAGGCAGTGAATGCAGGGAATACAGTGAATAAAAGAAAACACAGACATTGAACACAGTGAAAACAGTGAACGCAGTAAACAAATTATATATATATATATATATATATATATATATATATATATATATATATATATATATATATATATATATATAATCCATGGGGAAGTGGAACAGAATTCTTCCTTCGTAAGCCATGCGTGTTGTAAGTGGCGACTAAAATGCCAGGAGCAAGGAGCTAGTAACCCCTTCTCCTGTATATATTACTAAATGTAAAAGGAGAAACTTTCGTTTTTCCTTCTTGGGCCACCCTGCCCTCGGTGGGATACTGCCGGTGTGTTGAAAGAAAATATATATATATATATATATATATATATATATATATATATATATATATATATATATATATATATATATATATATATATATATATATAGATGAATATGCACACACACTTTCATAAGCCAGTGAGGGAGTCATCATACCATCAAGACAAGTGTCAGAAGACATCTCCGTGTTTCCTGGCGAACAAAACACCGTCACTTTCACTCCCAGTAGAGAGTTACCAGAGTGAAGACACAACTACTGTAATTGAAGAGGAGCTAATTGTTCTTTTAATTATCATAATTAGATACAACGTAACGCACGAAGACCTTTACACAACACCTGATTACCTCCAGCAGGTCTGGAGTTGTCTTACACATGGTTTGTCCAGGACGTGGCCTCCCGCAGGTCTGGAATTATATTTAAATGCAAGATATGACTTCTAGGCGTAAGGAGACCTAGACTGTTCATCACCTTCCCTTCGTACATAACGGGATTCACCAACAAACCTCTGGTTGTCCTCAAGAGAAAACTTGATAAGTTCAAGTCAGGTCTTGGGGAGAGGCGGTCCGCGGGGGCGTTGACCCCAAAAAATCTGCTCAAGGTCAACGTAGGTTTACAGGGGGGGGGGCGTAGAAATATAGGGAAAAAAATTACCATACTTTTCTTCGGCATTATTCTCAATCCAAGCTAAAGAGTTTTAATGGGGTGGAGGGGTGAGCCAGTGGAAGGTCTTGGTCAGATGACCAAAATCTGAAGTTGCGGGTTGTCATATGACTAAGACCCGCGTCAGGAAGCAATTGTCCTGTTTCCTGACCAAACTTACCTAACCTAACCTAATCAATCCAAGACCTTCCGCTATAGTAAGCTGGTCTCATCACTGAGCTACTCCATACGGCCACCACCCCACAAGATGGAGCAATATCCATAAGGATTCCTAACCAATTGGATTTATGGTGTAACGTGGGGGAAAGAGAGAGAGAGAGAGAGAGAGAGAGAGAGAGAGAGAGAGAGAGAGAGAGAGAGAGAGAGAGAGAGAGAGAATGGTATTATATGCACGTTACTTTAAATGTCAAGAACTGATTTTAAATAGTCTAGTATCTTGGTAGCTGGCTGGGGTGGCTGGCTGTGTGGCTGGCTGTGTGGCTGGCTGTGTGGCTGGCTGGGTGGCTGGCTGGGTGGCTGGCTGGGTGGCTGGCTGGGTGGCTGGCTAGGTGGGTGGCTGGGTAGCTGGCTGGGGTGGCTGGCTGTGTGGCTGGCTGGGTGGGTGGCTGGGTGGCTGGCTGGGTGGCTGGCTTTTGTGGCTGGGTGGCTGGCTTTTGTGGCTGGGTGGCTGGCTGTGTGGCTGGGTGGCTGGCTGGGTGGCTGGGTGGCTGGGTGGTTGGCTGGCTGGCTGGCTAACTGGCTTTCTGGCCAACTGGATGACTAGCTAGGTAGCTGGCTTCCTAGCTGGTTAGCCTGCCTCGCCAACACCTTCCCAATAATTACGAAGTGAAAAGCGGAACTCCGTTTTCCATCCTCAATCTAGTTTTAAAAAACAACACTAGGATGTTACTCAGGTCGCTAAGGTTAATTAGGGATTACTGAGCACTTCAGCGAGGTTAATTAGGGATTAAGGAGCACCTCAGTGAGGTTAATTAGTACACAACACTCGCCCCCGTCATCTTACCTATCTACTACACCAGGGTCATCATGGCTGCATGTCATGTTTACCACCCATCGAGAATATTTTAATACCTGTAGATTACTGGTTTATAGAACCAACAGGTTGATGAATCAGCCAGTAGCTTCCACTTCAGCATATTTCAAATATGGTAGTGGTGATGCTGACTGACAGTACACTGGCAGGGTACGCCTTAAGCGACCCAGTCTTGTGGCGGGGCAGCGTTATAGCCAAGTTCAAACTATGCTGACATCCATTCTTCTCTGTACTGGACTGAGAAAGCAACAGGTTGTCGAAAACTTTCCCAGTAACAACCTGTCTGATCAGATCCTGAGCCACTGGGAGGCCTGGTCAAGGGCTGGGCCCCAGGGGAGTTGACCCCTGGAACACCCTCCAGGCAGACTCCAGGGAGGTAGACCCAAGTGTTGTACAAGTGTCTAATTTATCAACTTTAATATCTAAAATAGGGATTCAAGTGAACTCCCACTGTATACACACACAGGTATGTCCCGTGTGAAGGTGGGGTTAATCACAGTAACAGTGACCACTGGAACTATACTCAGTCACAGTAGCAACAGCCAATGGAACTAATCACAGTAGCAGTGACCACTGGAACTAAGGTCAATCACAGAAGCAGTAACCACTGGCTCACATGTACTATGCTGAGTGATTCCAATGTGCTCTTCCACTTCTCACGTCCCTTATAAAGTTGTCCTATGGGTGGAGTCACTTCCAGCATCCTTCCTCTCATTCTGGCCCAGCATCATGCACTCTCGTGTCTTGCTCCTCTGAGTGGCCTCTCGCTATCTTAGACTTGCACACAGGTAATGTAGAGATAAATGGTATAAAATACCAACATGGTGGAAAAATAAACACAAATGCGGTATAATGCTATTCTTCATTGACTCCGTTTCACCCACACAGTGGACTTTATCATCACAAACAGAACTATATACTCGTGTACTCTTTACCCAGGTAGATCTGTTTGTGAGTTGATAAAGCCCACTGTGTGGGCGAAATGTTGTCAATAAAGGATTCCATTATCCTGGACGTGTGTATTTACTCTGTGGACACGGTCAAAGGGGTCAGTGTCTGGTACTTAGTGTAATATATAACAGATGGTCTCAAGGTCACGGCAGGTTACCTGTCTGGGTTCATCCTCACCTGACTTTATACCGTCGTAGCTACAAATTTAATAGTAATATTCTATGCTAAAGCTTGAAGCAAGTTGTGTGCCACAAAGCTTAGTTTTTAACCTTGGCCTCCTGAACCTAACTGGAGTATACCTGGAGGGGGTTTCGGGTGTCAACGTCCCCGCGGCTCGGTCCGTGACCATGCCTCATAGTGGATCGGGGCCTGAGTCAACGGAAGAGACTTATCGGCTTATTCTGAGGATACTGGTATTGGCCTTAAATCGAGTATCGTTACCGGCCAAAAAACAAATGATGTCCCCTCATTAGCAGTAGTCGTTGTTTGCTCTATATTTACTCTTCAAATTGTGTATAAAGGTCCTGTCCATAATATTATCCAATTTATTCCACTTTTTCGTCACTCTAAGACTGAAAAAATACTTAATAAAATCCTTTACAGTCATTTACGATTTTAGCTTCTACCGTGAAGCCTTATCCCTGGTCCTCTCATGTTAAATGACATCTTCCTATCGTGAAATGATCATGTCGTGGTCGTGTCTCCCCTGAATCTTCTGTTCTTCAAGTTTAGCTTCCTTTATTCACTCATCAGAGTGTATCCTCCTTAGTTCCGAAACTAGTTCTGGTCGTGAAAATGGTTATCTTCCAATTTCTGGATATGCTTGACCAGATGTGAAGTCAGTTCCCAAAATTCGTAATAAACGAATGTAACTACAGCGTCTTTACCACTCTGTACTGCAGTGGCTGTAGCGCTGGGCTGTAGTACTGGGCTGTAGCGCTGGGCTGTAGTACTGGGCTGTAGCGCTGGGCTGTAGTACTGGGCTGTAGTACTGGGCTGTAGCGCTGGGCTGTAGCGTTGGGTTGTAGCGCTGGGCTGTAGCGCTGGGCTGTAGCGCTGGGCTGTAGTACTGGGCTGTAGCGCTGGGCTGTAGCGTTGGGTTGTAGCGCTGGGCTGTAGTACTGGGCTGTAGTGCTGGGCTGTAGTACTGGGCTGTAGCGCTGGGCTGTAGCGCTGGGCTGTAGTACTGGGCTGTAGTACTGGGCTGTAGCGCTGGGCTGTAGCGCTGGGCTGTAGTACTGGGCTGTAGTACTGGGCTGTAGTACTGGGCTGTAGCGCTGGGCTGTAGTTCTGGGCTGTAGTACTGGGCTGTAGTGCTGGGCTGTAGTACTGGGCTGTAGTGCTGGGCTGTAGTGCTGGGCTGTAGTACTGGGCTGTAGCGCTGGGCTGTAGCGCTGGGCTGTAGTACTGGGCTGTAGTGCTGGGCTGTAGTACTGGGCTGTAGTGCTGGGCTGTAGTACTGTGCTGTAGCGCTGGGCTGTAGCGTTGGGTTGTAGCGCTGGGCTGTAGTACTGGGCTGTAGTGCTGGGCTGTAGTACTGGGCTGTAGCGCTGGGCTGTAGCGTTGGGCTGTAGCGCTGGGCTGTAGTACTGGGCTGTAGTGCTGGGCTGTAGTACTGGGCTGTAGCGCTGGGCTGTAGTACTGGGCTGTAGCGCTGGGCTGTAGCGTTGGGCTGTAGCGCTGGGCTGTAGCATTGGGCTGTAGCGCTGGGCTGTAGCGCTGGGCTGTAGCATTGGGCTGTAGCGCTGGGCTGTAGCGTTGGGCTGTAGCGCTGGGCTGTAGCGTTGGGCTGTAGTGCTGGGCTGCAGCGTTGGGCTGTAGCGCTGGGCTGTAGCGTTGGGCTGTAGCGCTGGGCTGTAGCGCTGGGCTGTAGCGTTGGGCTGTAGCGTTGGGCTGTAGCGCTGGGCTGTAGCGTTGGGCTGTAGCGCTGGGCTGTAGCGCTGGGCTGTAGCGTTGGGCTGTAGCGCTGGGCTGTAGCGCTGGGCTGTAGCGCTGGGCTGTAGCGTTGGGCTGTGGCGCTGGGCTGTAGCGCTGGGCTGTAGCGCTGGGCTGTAGCGTTGGGCTGTAGCGCTGGGCTGTAGCGTTGGGCTGTAGCGCTGGGCTGTAGCTTTGGGCTGTAGCGCTGGGCTGTAGCGTTGGGCTGTAGCGCTGGGCTGTAGCGCTGGGCTGTAGAGCTGGGCTGTAGCGTTGGGCTGTAGCGCTGGGCTGTAGCGCTGGGCTGTAGCGTTGGGCTGTAGCGCTGGGCTGTAGCGCTGGGCTGTAGCGCTGGGCTGTAGCGCTGGGCTGTAGCGCTGGGCTGTAGCGCTGGGCTGTAGCGCTGGGCTGTAGCGCTGGGCTGTAGCGTTGGGCTGTAGCGTTGGGCTGTAGCGCTGGGCTGTAGCGCTGGGCTGTAGCACTGGGCTGTAGCGCTGGGCTGTAGCGTTGGGCTGGAGATCTAAGAACTGATAGCCGAGTGATGGTGTATAATAATAATAATAATCTTTATTTCTACAAGTACATTTAGAACGTGTAAAGACCATAGCTGTGATCAACAACATACTACTATATAGAAAGTTCCTTGTTATGCAGAGCATTTCCCGCAAATTAGGTCAGTTTTCTCCCAGGATGCGACCCACACCAGTCTGATAACACCCAGGTACCTACTTACTGCTAGGTGAACATGAACAGGTGTCTTAGGGAAACACATCCTAAATGTTTCTAGCCTTACCGGGGATCGACCCCCAGACCTCAGTGTGAGCTACACGCACTACCAACCCAGCTACGAGACACCTACATGTTTTAAAAGTCGTCGTGTTTACGTTTTTGACAGCGGATTTTGTGTTTATCAGCGAAATGTTAAAATACCGGCTGGCTGTGTATGTGTTCTACTTTGTGTTGGGTTATTTGTCATACTCTCAATGCTGTTTATGCTGCGCTTGTGATAGACAGTATAATAACAACCTATGTGATATGTCAAGATATCTTATTAATGAAAATAAGATACCAGACATATCAAGCAAATTTCCTAAATTTGCTTGTAACTGGTAAGTGAACTGTAGATATAAATTCAGATGTACTCCTGTAAACCCTCTTGGAGGCCTAGTTCCTAGGCCTACTGTGTATAAATATATTATTGCACTACCATCCACAGGATGGACATGATGTGCACAATAAACTAGCCACTACCATCCACAAGACTGATGGACTGAAGACATCGACACAAGACTGAGGGACTGATTACCTCAAACTCCTCCTATTCCACCTTTTTCTGCCGTGGACTGTGGCGAAACGTTTCCAGAATAAAGATACCCAAATGTTCCAAAAGTGTCTCATTTATCAGGAAACGGCTTGAGAAACCAAGTTTCCCGTTGAAGACAGCCAGGGACCTCTTGGTAGCTTCCCTCGTGTATGAAGTGAAGGTGTGCATACGTCTTGGTTCCTTTACATTTATTATCTCTACTGCACTCGTTGCATGTTTTGCTTTTCACTGGAGGTACTTTGCACCATCTGCCAAGTCTCTTGTTTACTTCTGATGTGTTGCTCTCGTTGCAGCGTTGCTCCGTGTTGTTGCCACGTCTGTTTCTGGTGCTGGGGTATTGAGGTCAGCCCAAGACTGACTTAAGTCTACAAGTAACATCCACACTGGGGAATTAGCTATATATCAAGGCAAAATAATGATGATAATACATGCACCTCCACTTCCTCCTGCTGCTCCTTCTCTTCTTCCTGTTGCTGCTCCTCCTTCTCCTCTTCTTCTTCCTGCCTTTCTTCCCACTCCTGCTCTTGTTGCTGCTGCTCCTCTTATTCCCCCTCCTCTCATGTTTCTCTTCTTCCTCCTACTCCTTATCTTCATCCTCCTATTATTGTTGTTCATCTAAGTCTTCCCGACACGTCATAAATGCTAAAACCACATCACAACACTGGCTATAAATGTAGTCATTTGATCAACAGTGATGAGTGAAAGATGAGAAGGTTCCCTTAGAGGCAGACACCGCTGGGAGATCCTGTTGTCGAGACAATGTGAGCCCTTGTGTTGGTACTCACATACCTGACCTCACCAACACTTACAGTGAGTCCTTGTGTTGGTACTCACATACCTGACCTCACCAACACTTACTCACAGTGTGAGCCCTTGTGTTGGTACTCACATACCTGACCTCACCAACACTTACTCACAGTGAGTCCTTGTGTTGGTACTCACATACCTGACCTCACCAACACTTACTCACAGTGTGAGCCCTTGTGTTGGTACTCACATACCTGACCTCACCAACACTTACTCACAGTGAGTCCTTGTGTTGGTACTCACATACCTGACCTCACCAACACTTACTCACAGTGTGAGCCCTTGTGTTGGTACTCACATACCTGACCTCACCAACACTTACTCACAGTGTGAGCCCTTGTGTTGGTACTCACATACCTGACCTCACCAACACTTACTCACAGTGTGAGTCCTTGTGTTGGTACTCACATACCTGACCTCACCAACACTTACTCACAGTGAGTCCTTGTGTTGGTACTCACATACCTGACCTCACCAACACTTACTCACAGTGTGAGCCCTTGTGTTGGTACTCACATACCTGACCTCACCAACACTTACAGTGTGAGTCCTTGTGTTGGTACTCACATACCTGACCTCACCAACACTTACTCACAGTGTGAGCCCTTGTGTTGGTACTCACATACCTGACCTCACCAACACTTACTCACAGTGTGAGCCCTTGTGTTGGTACTTACATACCTGACCTCACCAACACTTACAGTGTGAGTCCTTGTGTTGGTACTCACATACCTGACCTCACCAACACTTACAGTGTGAGTCCTTGTGTTGGTACTCACATACCTGACCTCACCAACACTTACAGTGTGAGCCCTTGTGTTGGTACTCACATACCTGACCTCACCAACACTTACAGTGTGAGCCCTTGTGTTGGTACTCACATACCTGACCTCACCAACACTTACTCACAGTGTGAGCCCTTGTGTTGGTACTCACATACCTGACCTCACCAACACTTACTCACAGTGTGAGCCCTTGTGTTGGTACTCACATACCTGACCTCACCAACACTTACTCACAGTGTGAGCCCTTGTGTTGGTACTCACATACCTGACCTCACCAACACTTACTCACAGTGTGAGCCCTTGTGTTGGTACTTACATACCTGACCTCACCAACACTTACAGTGTGAGTCCTTGTGTTGGTACTCACATACCTGACCTCACCAACACTTACAGTGTGAGTCCTTGTGTTGGTACTCACATACCTGACCTCACCAACACTTACAGTGTGAGCCCTTGTGTTGGTACTCACATACCTGACCTCACCAACACTTACCCACCTCCTCTGACACATCTACCTCCACCATCAACAACACAACCTTGATGCTGGTGAAGGGCTCTTGATTCAAGGAACTGGAGCCACCCTCAATTTCCTCGAGTCAAATTTGATTAACTCCCATTTTCCAGGAGCTGCATGGCCTCCTGGGAGTTTAGCGCTTCCCCACGATGATAACAGCACACACAACAACAACAGTGTGACAGTTTATTCAGACACACATACATACAGGGCGAGGCCAGGAGCTGTGACTCGACCCCTGCAACCAAAACTAGGTGATTACGGCTTTAATAAAATGTATGCCAGGGCTCCCAACGCTAAGAGAAACAGGGCTCTGTCACTTAAGAGACAGGCCAGGAGCTGAAACACGACTCCTGTAACCAACAGATGATGAACCCTCCACTAATTGACCTTTCTAAAGTTACACTGAGATTCCATAATTACGTCGCATTTCAAGGAATTAATTATATTTGGGTAATCTAACTCCTAATGAGTTTAATTAGCTACCTGGCACTGCTGTTGGGATCCCAGCTATCTGGCACTGCTAGTGGGATCCCAGCTACCTGGCACTGCTGTTGGGATCCCAGCCACCTGGCACTGCTGGTGGGATCCCAGCTACCTGGCACTGCTGGTGGGATCCCAGCTATCTGGCACTGCTGGTGGGATCCCAGCTACCTGGCACTGCTAGTGGGATCCCAGCTATCTGGCACTGCTGGTGGGATCCCAGCTACCTGGCACTGCTAGTGGGATCCCAGCTACCTGGCACTGCTAGTGGGATCCCAGCTATCTGGCACTGCTGGTGGGATCCCAGCTACCTGGCACTGCTAGTGGGATCCCAGCTACCTGGCACTGCTGGTGGGATCCCAGCTACCTGGCACTGCTAGTGGGATCCCAGCTACCTGGCACTGCTAGTGGGATCCCAGCTACCTGGCACTGCTAGTGGGATCCCAGCTACCTGGCACTGCTAGTGGGATCCCAGCTACCTGGCACTGCTGGTGGGATCCCAACTACCTGGCACTGCTAGTGGGATCCCAACTACCTGGCACTAGTGGGCTAGTGGGATCCCAGCTACCTGGCACTGCTAGTGGGATCCCAGCTACCTGGCACTGCTGGTGGGATCCCAGCTACCTGGCACTGCTAGTGGGATCCTGGCACTGGTGCTGCGCGTGGGATCCCAGCTATCTGGCACTGCTGGTGGGATCCCAGCTACCTGGCACTGCTGGTGGGATCCCAGCTACCTGGCACTGCTGGTGGGATCCCAGCTACCTGGCACTGCTAGTGGGATCCCAGCTACCTGGCACTGCTGGTGGGATCCCAGCTACCTGGCACTGCTGGTGGGATCCCAGCTACCTGGCACTGCTGGTGGGATCCCAGCTACCTGGCACTGCTGGTGGGATCCCAGCTACCTGGCACTGCTAGTGGGATCCCAGCTACCTGGCACTGCTGGTGGGATCCCAGCTACCTGGCACTGCTAGTGGGATCCCAGCTACCTGGCACTGCTAGTGGGATCCCAGCTACCTGGCACTGCTAGTGGGATCCCAGCTACCTGGCACTGCTGGTGGGATCCCAGCTACCTGGCACTGCTGGTGGGATCCCAGCTACCTGGCACTGCTGGTGGGATCCCAGCTACCTGGCACTGCTAGTGGGATCCCAGCTACCTGGCACTGCTGGTGGGATCCCAGCTACCTGGCACTGCTAGTGGGATCCCAGCTACCTGGCACTGCTAGTGGGATCCCAGCTACCTGGCACTGCTGGTGGGATCCCAACTACCTGGCACTGCTAGTGGGATCCCAACTACCTGGCACTGCTAGTGGGATCCCAACTACCTGGCACTGCTGGTGGGATCCCAACTACCTGGCACTGCTAGTGGGATCCCAACTACCTGGCACTGCTGGTGGGATCCCAACTACCTGGCACTGCTAGTGGGATCCCAGCTATCTGGCACTGCTGGTGGGATCCCAGCTACCTGGCACTGCTAGTGGGATCCCAGCTACCTGGCACTGCTGGTGGGATCCCAGCTACCTGGCACTGCTGGTGGGATCCCAGCTACCTGGCACTGCTGGTGGGATCCCAACTACCTGGCACTGCTGGTGGGATCCCAGCTACCTGGCACTGCTAGTGGGATCCCAGCTACCTGGCACTGCTGGTGGGATCCCAGCTACCTGGCACTGCTGGTGGGATCCCAGCTACCTGGCACTGCTGGTGGGATCCCAGCTATCTGGCACTGCTGGTGGGATCCCAGCTACCTGGCACTGCTAGTGGGATCCCAGCTATCTGGCACTGTTGGTGGGATCCCAGCTACCTGGCACTGCTAGTGGGATCCCAGCTATCTGGCACTGCTGGTGGGATCCCAGCTACCTGGCACTGCTAGTGGGATCCCAGCTACCTGGCACTGCTAGTGGGATCCCAGCTATCTGGCACTGCTGGTGGGATCCCAGCTACCTGGCACTGCTGGTGGGATCCCAACTCATCAGTAATGTCAATGTGTGATGGGATCTCGACTAATTTAAATTATAGAAGAAATCACGTCATGGTTAGCCAGGGATCCTGGCTATAAATATATTAGGAATCTATATACTACACAAGCATTACACTTTTAACAATAAAACACGTGATTAAAAACGTGAAAAATGCCACAGTGAAAACAGGAAATAAAACCCGAGAACTTTCACGTGCTTACATACATCTTCAGAGGAATAGAAAGACAAGAGAAGCATATTGTATATGTTAAACACTGAGGTGACACCTCACTCGGAGGTGACAACACCTCACACAAACAGGTGTTGTCATCTCGGAGATGTCACCTCAGAGTTTAAACATATAAAATGCGCCTCTCTGGCCTCATCTTCTCTGCTGGGTCACCACACAGAAAAGACCCGGGCCGGGACCCGTCCTGGCGAACCTACCTGTACCTGCCTCGTCTTCCTATTCCTCTGAAGATGTGTAATTACATGAAAGCGCTCAGGTTTTATTTCCCACTTTCACAGTGGTATTTTTTTTCAAGCTGATCTATATATGAAAAAATCAATTATTTCGATTAATTGCAGAAATTATTTACTTGTAGGTTACCTGTTGTCGCTTTCGGGGTCAGCGCCCCCGTGGCCCGGTCCCAGACCAGGCCTCCTGGTTGCTAAACTAATCGATCAAGCTGTTAGTGCCTGCGCCATCCGCAGTCCAACATGTACACCACAACCTGGCTGATCAGGAAATGTATTTGAGGAATTTGTCAAATTTCCTCAAGAAAACAGCTAGGATTTTGCTGGTAATTTCCTTTATGCACGATGATGAGTCGTGGTTCCTCTACACTTACCGGGCTCTCTGTATACTCATCACTTCCCTGCTTTTCAACGGAGGTATCAAGCACTGTCTGCCAAGCTTCTTATCATATATAATGATTTCATTGTGCAGCCTTGAGACCACTCAATTCAATATCTTCCAGGTGCACATTATAATGTATCTTTCTCGCTTATGTTTCAAGGAGTACAATTCAAGGGACCGTTTTTATACGAGCGGTGAAAGTTCTCTGAACATTTTTCAGTTCTGCAATTTCTCCTGCCTTGAAGACGAACCATTTGTATATAGCAATATTACAGCCTAGAGAGAACGAGTGACCCGAAGAGTGTCATCATTATTTTAAAGGTTCTAGTTATCCGACCATATTTCTTCCAGTTGTGATGATAATATTGTCCTCCGTAAATGTGAGACCTTCTTGCATTATCACTCCCAGGTCTCTCACGTTAAACTAATACAATGCTGAGTGATTGATCATCTTGATGGTACTGGAATGGTATGCAGTACCATCAAGATGATGAATTAGACACAAGTGCAAGATCTGGGTATCTTTATTTTGTAGACGTTTCGCCAACCAGTGACTTCATCAGTACAACACAGGGTCAGGAGCACAATACTGAAGAGGAAGATGAGGTAATCAATCCCTCAGCCTAGCAACCTGGCAACAACATCCTTGAGTGGGTATTAGTGGGCATGGCACTCGTCCATTGCCCAGGTCTTACCCCCACACCCCTACCCGAACCTGCACACTATCACTCACGCCCATTACTCTTGTCTGGTTACTGCAGTACTAGCCCACCTTGCCTGCCCACACTGTTCGGTAAAAGGCATCCACCGCTGCACGCCCACGACCCACCACTCCCCGCCCACGACCCACCACTCCCCGCCCACGACCCACCACTCCCCGCCCACGACCCACCGCTCCCCGCCCACGACCCACTACTCCCCGCCCACGACCCACCACTCCACGCCCACGACCCACCACTCCCCGCCCACGACCCACCACTCCACGCCCACGACCCACCACTCCACGCCCACGACCCACCACTCCACGCCCACGACCCACTACTCCCCGCCCACGACCCACAACTCCACGCACACGACCCACTACTCCCCGCCCACGACCCACCACTCCCCGCCCACGACCCACCACTCCCCGCCCACGACCCACCACTCCCCGCCCACGACCCACCGCTCCCCGCCCACGACCCACCACTCCACGCCCACGACCCACCACTCCACGCCCACGACCCACCACTCCACGCCCACGACCCACCACTCCACGCCCACGACCCACCACTCCCCGCCCACGACCCACCACTCCACGCCCACGACCCACTACTCCCCGCCCACGACCCACCACTCCACGCCCACGACCCACCACTCCCCGCCCACGACCCACCACTCCCCGCCCACGACCCACCACTCCACGCCCACGACCCACCACTCCACGCCCACGACCCACCACTCCACGCCCACGACCCACTACTCCACGCCCACGACCCACCACTCCACGCCCACGACCCCCCACTCCACGCCCACGACCCACCACTCCACGCCCACGACCCACTACTCCACGCCCACGACCCACCACTCCACGCCCACGACCCACCACTCCACGCCCACGACCCACCACTCCACGCCCACGACCCACTACTCCACGCCCACGACCCACCACTCCACGCCCACGACCCACCACTCCCCGCCCACGACCCACCACTCCACGCCCACGACCCACTACTCCACGCCCACGACCCACCACTCCACGCCCCCGACCCACGACTCCACGCCCACGACCCACCACTCCACGCCCACGACCCACCACTCCACGCCCACGACCCACTACTCCACGCCCACGACCCACCACTCCACGCCCACGACCCACCACTCCACGCCCACGACCCACCACTCCACGCCCACGACCCACCACTCCACGCCCACGACCCACCACTCCACGCCCACGACCCACTACTCCACGCTATAAATATAAAGATATACTTATATGAACCAGATACATTACAGTCGCTGCGCGATCCCAAAGAAATATCCCCGTATTGTATAACCCCAGCCCCCTCTACCTCAACACACACACACTACTAGAATAGTACAGAGTCTTCAACACATACTATCAGAATAGTACAAAGTATGGAACACATTTTTAACGCAGTAACAGTTAACACCGAAGATTTGAAGTGAATTAGAAGAAACGTTAAGTCATCATATGGAATATCACATTTTTTAAATAAACTAGTCAAAACAGGACATGTATAGGTCTAATCTGATTCAAAGTTTTTATTAAGCAATAAATCAGGTTAAATTGGACATACATAGGCCTAGTCTAATTCAAAGCTTTCACTAAGCTTGAAGCCGGTCAGAAGTTGCATCAAGTTGATCAATGTTCCAACACTGATCAACTTGATCAGTGTTGCAATACTGATCAACTTGATCAGTGTTGCAATACTGATCAACTTGATCAGTGTTGCAATACTGATCAACTTGATCAGTGTTGCAATACTGATCAACTTGATCAGTGTTGCAAGGTTGATGCTAATTTGGACGATACAGACTGAAATTATCGCACGAACATAAGAATTTAAATTTTCCCAATTTCTTCCAAGAAAAAGCAAATATGGGCCTACACAGGCCGTAATAAATCCAAACTTTTCTCTAGAAACATTTGAAGTTGTCGTAACTACTGAGTTCATCGTGAAATACTTGACGATATCCAGGTAATCCAGGTATCCTCACTGCTCTACTGAAGTCTCCCAGCTCAGGCTGACAGATCCCATCAGTTGATGCAAGAAACTCGTCCTGTGTGCTGAAATATGACGGGGAAACACACCTACCTTTATTTCCTGCTATTATATAACAGAAGGTAACAAAGTGAGCTTTAGTTATCACTATCATATAACTTAAGGTAACACAGCTTTAGTTACTACTATCATATAACAGAAGGTAACACAGCTTTAGTTACTACTATCATATAACAGAAGGTAACACAGCTTTAGTTACTATCATATAACAGAAGGTAACACAGCTTTAGTTACTATCATATAACAGAAGGTAACACAGCTTTAGTTACTACTATCATATAACAGAAGGTAACACAGCTTTAGTTACTACTATCATATAACAGAAGGTAACACAGCTTTAGTTACTATCATATAACAGAAGGTAACACAGCTTTAGTTACTATCATATAACAGAAGGTAACACAGCTTTAGTTACTATCATATAACAGAAGGTAACACAGCTTTAGTTACTATCATATAACAGAAGGTAACACAGCTTTAGTTACTATCATATAACAGAAGGTAACACAGCTTTAGTTACTACTATCATATAACAGAATGTAACACAGCTTTAGTTACTACTATCATATAACAGAAGGTAACACAGCTTTAGTTACTATTATCATATAACAGAAGGTAACACAGCTTTAGTTACTACTATCATATAACAGAAGGTAACACAGCTTTAGTTACTATCATATAACAGAAGGTAACACAGCTTTAGTTACTATCATATAACAGAAGGTAACACAGCTTTAGTTACTATCATATAACAGAAGGTAACACAGCTTTAGTTACTACTATCATATAACAGAAGGTAACACAGCTTTAGTTACTATCATATAACAGAAGGTAACACAGCTTTAGTTACTATCATATAACAGAAGGTAACACAGCTTTAGTTACTACTATCATATAACAGAAGGTAACACAGCTTTAGTTACTACTATCATATAACAGAATGTAACACAGCTTTAGTTACTATCATATAACAGAAGATAACACAGCTTTAGTTACTACTATCATATAACAGAAGGTAACACAGCTTTAGTTACTATCATATAACAGAAGGTAACACAGCTTTAGTTACTACTATCATATAACAGAAGGTAACACAGCTTTAGTTACTACTATCATATAACAGAAGGTAACACAGCTTTAGTTACTACTATCATATAACAGAAGGTAACACAGCTTTAGTTACTACTATCATATAACAGAAGGTAACACAGCTTTAGTTACTATCATATAACAGAAGGTAACACAGCTTTAGTTACTATCATATAACAGAAGGTAACACAGCTTTAGTTACTACTATCATATAACAGAAGGTAACACAGCTTTAGTTACTACTATCATATAACAGAAGGTAACACAGCTTTAGTTACTATCATATAACAGAAGGTAACACAGCTTTAGTTACTATCATAACAGAAGGTAACACAGCTTTAGTTACTATCATATAACAGAAGGTAACACAGCTTTAGTTACTACTATCATATAACAGAAGGTAACACAGCTTTAGTTACTACTATCATATAACAGAAGGTAACACAGCTTTAGTTACTATCATATAACAGAAGGTAACACAGCTTTAGTTACTATTATATAACAGAAGGTAACACAGCTTTAGTTACTACTATCATATAACAGAAGGTAACACAGCTTTAGTTACTATCATATAACAGAAGGTAACACAGCTTTAGTTACTATCATATAACAGAAGGTAACACAGCTTTAGTTGCTATCATATAACAGAAGGTAACACAGCTAGCTGTAGTTACTACTATCATATAGAAAAAGGTTACGGAATACCGTTGGTATACCAAATTTAATATAAAGAATATATTAAGCGTATTAGGCACGAGTGTTTATGATGTGAGAAGACGGAAAGAAACTGTAAATGAAAACCAAATATGAATCTGAGGCAGAGGAACGTTAGTAATAGGGAAGGAGGGTTAGGTCAGCGGTTTACGCACTGGCCTGGAGTTTTACGACTCACTAGCCATGGGTTCTAACCCATCCGTACCCTGGTTTGTTTACAATCGTGTTATTATGATTTCGTGAGTCGTGACTATCTGACGAAAGGGAGCTAGGAGACTTTGAAACAAAGTTATTATTACTATTTTTATTGGGAGGCTGAGGGAACTCTGCAAGGGTCTGAAGTCCCCATAACACCGCCCCTGTTTAGGAAGCACTGTTGTCAGTCTTTGGTCGATGAACAAGATGGAATGCACCAGATACGGAAGAAATACAAACGTGTTTCCTACCTTCATTATGTACGTGTTCACTGTGGGGAAGGAGGGCAGGTTCCTGCGTCTGCACTAGGTGCCAGTCCTCCCCACTGCTACACAGGTCCTCTTCAGGTTCACACAGCGGAGGCAGCTCAGGGGGGTAACAGTGAGTGATCTCGGCAGCTGTAACACAGATTACAGCTGCTTCACAATCAACGTCTGGTTCGCTGTTCGCGCCGTCGTTTTCGTTGTCTTCGTCGGAGTCTGAGTCGATGTGCGGGATGGAGTCAAGAATGCTGGCGACGGATGCCGCAAGGGTCGTGGTTCCCCCCGGGTCATCAGTGAGGGAGGCTGAGGTCGCTATGTAACTGTGGGAGATGTCTGATGCTGCCTGAGGGGCCCCACCCTCACTAGTGGTGGAGGCTGGTACAGGGGCCCCACTCTCACTAGTCGTGGAGGCTAGTACTGGGGTCCCACCCTCACTGATGCAGGAGAAGGATGCAGAGACCCCACCTTCACTAGTGGTGGAGACTGCTGCAGGGACCTCATGAAGACTTGTAGTGGAGGCCAGTGCAGGGACCTCACCAACACTAGTAGTGGAGACTACCACAGGGACCTCACCCTCACTAGTGGTGGAGGCTGGTACAGGGGCCCCACCCTCACTAGTGGTGGAGGCTGGTACTGGGGCCCCACCCTCACTAGTGGTGGAGGCTGGCACAGGGGCCCCACCCTCACTAGTGGTGGTGGTTGGTACAGGGGCCACACCCTCACTAGTGGTGGAGGCTGGTACAAATACCTCACCAACACTAGTGGTGGAGGCTACCACAAGGACCTCATGAAGGCTTGTAGTAGAGGCCGGTACAGGGACCTCACCAACGATAATGTTGGAGGATGGTGTAGGAACTTCACCTTCACCACCACCACTCCTCGCCTCGGCAGGATTATCGTACCTGTATATCAAAGTTTCCTCAGAGACTGACCTGGGAACACCACTCTTTCCTAAGGCGGCGTTGTCACTGGCGTCAATCACCAGACTGGGGTTTAATATTACACTAGTATTATCCTCCTCGCTGGAGCCTATACTTCTCGACGCTGCCGACAAGAGACTCTCCCGAGAGGCCCAGGCGTTAGATTTGACGTAAGAAACAATTTTGGCACAAGCTAAACTAGGGGACTCGTACAAGTCGTCAGGCTCGCTCTCCACCGGCACTTTTTCCTTCGCTGTTATTTCACTCCGTCTCCAAGTCTTGCCGTCTCTCGCCGCACAATTACAGGACCCTGGAGGGCGACACTCCAGCGCTAGCGATGCTCGACGGTGTCGTAGGAAAGTCTTGTAGTTACGAGTTTCCATCTGCGGAGCGTCGGGTGTTGACAATGACCTTAAAAGTATCTTGTGAACGGCAGGAATAGTAGAGCCACCAAGATCCCGGGAGGTGGAGCCGTTGACTATATCGCGTCTCCTGTGACCGATCACTTTGGACCTCAAATAGCGATACTCTTGCTCCTTCCATTCTATTGTTTGGCACGCACCAAATGCCTCCTTCACGTCATCCAGGTTCCCTCCAGCGTCTCTCTGACCTCCATCACCATCTTCACCAACCTCCAGTGTGTGGCACTGAAGTGACTGGTGCTTCCTGCCCTCTAGAGCAGCTCTCACTTTCTTCAAGACGCAAGTCAAGTCTGTGGGAGACTCACAGGAACCTGCCATGCTGTTCATCTACCATAAACACTCTACTTTCCATTGATCCACAGATAATTTTCTGGCACTAAAAGTAATCGTTTTTACTGCTATTTTTATTCGTCAGGTAAACACCTGACACAAGTTTTCGTCATAAGAACAAATGAAGGTAGGGGTAGCCGATGGTCCTACGACGGACCACCGCTGGCTTACCCGTGTTGATCCCAGTGCTCTGAGTAAACAGCCGGAAGCCGTTTTTTTTATATCCAGAGACGGACTGGTAAGTTGGCTTTCCTAGTCATGATGTTGCCTGCAGGCTGCGACTGCAACTACTGAATGAAGATGAAGACTTAATTCGGATTAGCAACCTCAGGATAACCTCACGATAACCCATGGAAGCCAATCACTCAGGCTTGTTATGGTTGGGGTCCTATTTTGATCCTTCCTCAGGATGCGACCCATAACAGTTAATTAGCTCGTAGAGTCTATATTTACAGCTACGTAACAGGAACAGCTGGTGTTAGAGGTGCCCATGCATCTCTTCTCTCACAAGGCTCCACCAGAATGGAATGGCTGAGTTACCAGGCAGGTGACCTGGATGGCCTTACATAATCCACCTCTCACCAACCACACACACCACCTGAAAAATAAGACAAAACAGATTTAGTCCTGACCATTCATCAAGAAAATAAATTAAACAAAAATTTTTACAGGGTGAAATGAATCAAGAATAAAAACATGAAGATGATAACACAGGTAGAGACAGGGAGGAGAGATCTGAGAGAGAGAGAGAGAGAGAGAGAGAGATAGAGAAACAAGAACCTAATAGTGTTAACAAGAGTAAGCCTGAATAAATTTACGAGGTATTCAGGAAAACCGGTTAGCAGGACTTAAGTCCTAGAGGTGGGAAGTACAGTGCTTGTACTCTGAAGAATGGCTGGGGAATGTAGGAGAGTTATCTGAATTGAGAGTCCCGATCACTGCTGGCTAACCAGTTATTGAATGAATGATGGTAAAAGTGTATCATTCTTTGAAAGGGTCGAGGAATACAGGCATATGTTTACACAACGCCAAATAATACATTCACACACACACACACACACACACACACACACACACACACACACACACACACACACACACACACACACACACATATTTAAGAAAGGAAACAGAAACGAGGCACTAAACTACAGACCTGTGTCTCTGACATGTATTGTGTGCAAAGTCATGGAGAAGATTATCAGGAGGAGAGTGGTCGAACACCTGGAAAGGAACAAGATTATAAATGAAAACCAGCATGGGTTCATGGAAGGCAAATCCTGTATCACAAACCTCCTGGACTTTTATGACAAGGTAACAGAAGTAAGACACGAGAGAGAGAGGTGGGTAGATTGCGTTTTCCTAGACTGCAGGAAGGCCTTTGACACAGTTCCCCACAAGAGATTAGTGCAGAAGCTGGAGGATCAGGCGCATGTAAAAGGGAGGGCACTGCAATGGATAAGGGAATACCTGACAGGGAGGCAGCAACGAGTCATGGTACGTGAAGAGGTATCACAGTGGGCGCCTGTTACGAGCGGGATCCCACAGGGGTCAGTTCTAGGACCAGTGCTATTTTTGATATATGTGAACGACATGATGGAAGGAATAGACTCTGAAGTGTCCCTGTTCGCAGATGACGTGAAGTTGATGAGAAGAATTAAATCGGATGAAGATGAGGCAGGACTGCAAAGAGACCTGGACAGGCTGGACATGTGGTCCAGTAACTGGCTTCTCGAATTCAATCCAGCCAAATGCAAAGTCATGAAGATTGGGGAGGGGCAAAGAAGACCGCAGACAGAGTATAGGCTAGGTGGACAAAGACTACAGACCTCACTCAGGGAGAAAGACCTTGGGGTGACCATAACACCGAGCACATCACCGGAGGCACACATCAACCAAATAACTGCTGCAGCATACGGGCGCCTGGCAAACCTGAGAATAGCGTTCCAATACCTTAATAAGGAATCGTTCAAGACACTGTACACTGTGTATGTTAGGCCCATACTGGAGTATGCAGCACCAGTCTGGAACCCACACCTGGTCAAGCACGTCAAGAAGTTAGAGAAAGTACAAAGGTTTGCAACAAGGCTAGTCCCAGAGCTCAAGGGAATGTCGTACGAGGAAAGGTTAAGGGAAATCGGACTGACGACACTGGAGGACAGAAGGGTCAGGGGATACATGATAACGACATACAAGATACTGCGGGGAATAGACAAGGTGGACAGAGATGGGATGTTCCAGAGAGGGGACACAGGGACAAGGGGTCACATCTGGAAGCTGAAGACTCAGACGAGTCACAGGGACGTTAGGAAGTATTTCTTCAGTCATAGAGTTGTCAGCAAGTAGAATAGCCTAGCAAGTGAAGTAGTGGAGGCAGGAACCATACATAGTTTTAAGAAGAGGTATGACAAAGCTCAGGAAGCAGAGAGAGAGAGGACCCAGTAGCGATCAGTGAAGAGGCGGGGCCAGGAGCTGAGTCTCGACCCCTGCAACCACAATTAGGTGAGTACAATTAGGTGAGTATACACACACACACACACACACACACACACACACACACACACACGCGCACACACAAAATGCGAGAAATCACGAAAGCACTTGGATATTCACTATTTTTCATAGTGGTTGTTTTCCATATTCTAATATCACCCGTTTCTGTGAAGATCTTATTGTATATATGTATGTATCATATATATGTATATATATATATATATATATATATATATATATATATATATATATATATATATATATATATATATATATATGCGCACACACACACAATACAGTCTCAAGCGTTTGTGTATTTGTCTGTATTCGTCAGAAGGTGGAGAGTTAAGGAGAGTGTTCAAGAAAGTGACTGTAAGGTTGAGTGTGTACTTGACATTTAATATGATCATGGAAGGTATATGCCAAACTATCAGGTGTACTTGTAACCAAGCGTAACTCTGCTCCCTGCAATATATGCTGGCTCTACTCTCAGTGATCCGCCGATAATCCACTGATCTACAAAGCTTTCTATTTGTATTTCCATGACTCTTATTAGATGATTTATGTACAGTGGTAAATGTGTGTTAATTTAGTGAACACAAGGAGTGATGGAGGCTCCGTTCTCCGTATCTGAGACTAACAAACTATATGTCTCACATTTCTAAGATGGTGGCTGACGGCAGATATAATAATAATAATAATAATAGCATTACTAGTAGCAGTAGTAATAGTAGTACCCGTAGTAGTAGTAGTAGTAGTACTACCACTTCCACCACACCAACCACCACGACCGCTACACCAACTACCACGACCACCACACCTACCACCACACCAAACACGACCATCACACCTACCACCACACCAAACACGACCACCACACCAGCCGCGACCACACCAACCACGACCACCACACCTACCACCACACCTGGCACGACCACCACGATCAACACACCTACCACGACCACAACCACGCCTACCACGACCACACCTACGATGACCACCACACCTAGCACCACCACTACACCTACCACCATCACCACTACAACTACCACACCTACCACCATCGCTTCACCTCCCACCACCACCACTACACCTGCCACAACTCATTACATCTCTTCCCTAAGTTTTAACATCTGCCACAACGCCACATCACCCTCAACACCCGTCACAGTACCTCAACACCCGTCACAGCACCCTCAACACCCGTCAAAGCATCTCAACACCCGTCACAAGCAATATCCCCTTGAAACGGCCCCCATTAATATTTTTCCTCTCCCTTTCTTCCTCCCTGGAGTGCAGCTTAGCTGCTTCACCTGTAGCGGAAGCCAGCGCTTGAGATTACCTGTTTATCAGGAAGGTAGCGAGCTAGGGAGGGAGGGTAGATGGAGGGAGGGTAGACGGAGGGAAGGAGGGAGTGGGGGAGGGAAGGAGGGCAGAAGAGGGAGGGAAGGAGGGCAGAAGAGGGAGGGAAAAGATGGAGCATTATAGGGAGAGAAAAGATGGATGGAGTATTACATGAAAGAGGAGGAAGACAGAGATACACACAAAGAGAGAGACAGAAACAGAGAAAGAGACACACAGAGAAAGACACACAGAGAAAGACACACAGAGAAAGAGAGAGAGAGAGAGAGAGAGAGAGAGAGAGAGAGAGAGAGAGAGAGAGAGAGAGAGAGAGAGAGAGAGAGAGAGAAGTTATCTCACACCTTCAAAACTTTCACTTTTTTATCCATGACCTGAAAGAGATGTTTGGAAACAATTTTAGGCCAGTTAACCTCCCCTCCCACACCACCACCAACACCGCTACCACCATCACCAACACCACCATCACACCAACACCACTACCACCATCACTACCACCACCATCACTACCACTACCACCATCACTACCACCATCACCACCACCACCACTACTACCACCATCACCACCAACACCACTACCACCATCACTACTACCACCATCGCTACCACCACCAACAACACCACCACCATCCCAAACACCAACAACACCACCACCAACAGCAACACCACCATCACCAACAACAACACCAACACCACCACCACCACCCCCAACACCAACAACAGTAACACCACCATCACCAACAACAACACCAACACCACCACTACCTTAACCAGCAAGTCATGGCATACAATTCTCCTAATTCTCTGGAAAACGATCTTAAATTCCAAGACATTAATTAAGTAACAGGTTGCACAAATCTTCACCACCGAGTGAGTCATCCAGACTCATAACTGCAACCATTTTTAAATGTCTTACAATCAACAGTCTTCAATTATTTATCTCCTGTGTTCCGTCAGAAATTGAAAAAAAAATATGTAAATATATGGAAGTGAGAAAACGTCTCGACAGCAGGTGTTAGTGTCGATGTAAACAACGTGGGCAAGGTGACAGTGTTGATGTAAACAACGTGGGCAAGGTGACAGTGTTGATGTAAACAACGTGGGCAAGGTGACAGTGTTGATGTAAACAACGTGGGCAAGGTGACAGTGTCGATGTAAACAACGTGGGCAAGGTGAGTGTCGATGTAAACAACGTGGGCAAGGTGACAGTGTCGCTGTAAACAACGTGGGCAAGGTGACAGTGTCGATGTAAACAACGCGGACAAGGTGACAGTGTTGATGTAAACAACGTGGGCAAGGTGACAGTGTTGATGTAAACAACGTGGGCAAGGTGACAGTGTTGATGTAAACAACGTGGGCAAGGTGACAGTGTCGATGTAAACAACGTGGGCAAGGTGACAGTGTCGATGTAAACAACGCGGACAAGGTGACAGTGACGATGTAAACAACGCAGACAAGGTGACAGTGTCGATGTAAACAACGTGGGGAAGGTGACAGTGTCGATGTAAACAATGCCGACAAGGTGACAGTGTCGATGTAAACAACGTGGATGTAAACAACGTGGGGAAGGTGACAGTGTCGATGTAAACAATGCCGACAAGGTGACAGTGTCGATGTAAACAACGTGGGCAATGTGACAGTGTCGATGTAAACAACGCGGACAAGGTGACAGTGCCGATGTAAACAACGTGGGCAAGGTGACAGTGTCGATGTAAACAACGTGGGCAAGGTGACAGTGTCGATGTAAACAACGTGGGCAAGGTGACAGTGTCGATGTAAACAACGTGAGCAAGGTGACAGAGTAAGAGAAGACAGCAGGTGTTAGGCACCTTAATATTACGTCTTGTTCCCACCAGGTGAGGAAGTATATAACGGGGTTCACCTTTTTCCCGTTTTCCTTCGTGTTACTTTCGAAGCTTAGGTAATTTTTTTAAGACCCGCGTCAGGAAACACTTGTCCTCTTTCCTGACGAACCTTACCTAACCTGAGGAATTTTTTCACAGGAGAAACAAGAGATTTTTTCCCCTGACGTTCGTCTTAAATTATAACCTGTTCCGCCTATGGTCAACTGATGATACCTTTCCCTGGTTTACCCTTCCAAGGATGAAAAAAAAAATCATACAAAATACTGACGTGATGTAAACAGAGACAAATGCAGTGTAAAGATATCCTTTTATTGGAATCCACTGCATGGGCGTCTCGCCCTTCCCGTAGCTGGGTTGGTAGCGCACTCACAAATCATGTTCCGTGGTTCGATCCCCGGTACGTGTGGAAACACTGGGGCGTGTTTTCTTAAGACACCTGCTGTCCATTTTCACCTATCAGTAAAATAGGTACCTGGGTGTTAGTCGACTGGTGAAAGTTGCATCCTGGAGACAAAACTGAACTAAGTTGTGGGAAATGCTCTGCATAACCAGGGACTTTGTGTAGTATGTCAGTGATGTTAGCTATGGTCTGTATAAATTGTATCATAACAATGCCCCGTTATCCTTTTTTTTCACTTCACAGGAAGTCGAGCTACAATAAGTTGATGAATTTCTAACTACTTTTCATTCGAGTCAAAAATTACAAGAAAAAATTATGGCCTTTAATATTATATTGTTCTTAGAACATCAATTATAAGTTTTCAATTTTCTCTGGTATCTTACGAGAGCAATAATATTTACAGAGAACTATGTACAGGACCTTAAGGTTTCATTTCCACTCACACGAATAAAGTTACAAGTTATTACCCGGAGATTTTCAGATCACCGGTGAATATATTTGACTTGGGACGTAATATACAGATAAGTCCCCCCACGATCACCTTCTTAAGTATAATGTAAAGGAATACAACTCTGTTACAACAGAGGACTTCCAAGCAATGCACCTTGAGCTGTAGAGCAGCTGCTACTGCTTGCTGAGTGAAGGGATAACCTGGCATAAGGTAGGTCATGTAACACAGAGGTAGCTCGGGTTAACCAGAGACTGCTTGTTACACTAGTGCTTAACAACTCGCACTGTTACACTTAATATAAGATTTTAAGATCATTTAGTATATACAATAATTTTACATGATGCCGTTAAGTAATTTATGTTGGCCACAGATAATATTATACAGTCGGACTTCCTTACTTTAGCTGTTAATAAGGAAGAGCACAATATGATATTAAGTAAAATTGGCACAAAGTAATGTGGAAGGTGACCAGGCGTAACACCCTATAGACACGACCTCCCTCCACTAGTAGGTTTGTCCATTGGTGACTCCGCCTACCACTGCTCCACCTCATCTCTCATCAGTACATAACACCCATCTCCGAGAATATGCTTCACTTTTGTCAAGATTGATGGATCGAACACATCGACTCCAGACTGAAGGACTGACTACCTCAAACTCCCAATCTTCCACCGTTTTCTGCACCGGACTGAAGAAGCCACTGCCTGGTGACACGTTTCCAAAATAAAGGTACCCAAATGTTGCACAAGTGTCACATTTATCGACTTTGCACGAAATAACTGCCTGGCTGCTGAAGCCATTACCCAAGACATGGTCAGACAATGTGATCACATCTTCTGGTAGAAATAAAACAATAATAACTAATTTTTAAAGGGATGGAGGGGTAAGCCAGTGGAAGGCCTCGGTCAGATGACAAAAAGCTCCAGCTGCGGGTCATCATATGACTAAAACCAGCGTCAGGAAACACTTGTCCTCTTTCCTATCAATCTTACCCAACCTCCCTGGTAACACGCTCAAGATATATTCAAGACAGATAAAATAGATCTATAATATCTAGCCTTAATATATATATATATATATATATTATATATATATATATATATATATATATATATATATATATATATATATATATATATATATATATATATATACATATATATATATAAGCAAATGTTGGAAGGCAAAGTTGCAGGTGGTTATCATGAGTGTGTATCCCACATGATAAGATAACATGATAGGCTACCTCTATCATACACTCAGGGAAGACTGAATATATTAAAATACTCCATGGAGTTGTTCCAGTCAGTGTGAAAGTGATTAAACACTCCATGGAGTCATTGCTGTCAGTCTGAACGTGATAAAACGCCCCATGTAGTTCCTCCCACCAGTCATGCAGTTCCTCCTACCAGTCATGTAGTTCCTCCCACCAGTCATGTAGTTCCTCCCACCAGTCATGTAGTTCCTCCCACCAGTCATGCAGTTCCTCCTACCAGTCATGTAGTTCCTCCCACCAGTCATGTAGTTCCTCCCACCAGTCATGCAGTTCCTCCCACCAGTCATGTAGTTCCTCTTAAACTTTGACATTCTCGTAACTGTGAGCGTCTTCATTCACAATATTTTTTTCTGGAAAGGAGAGTGTGGGTCCCTGAAGGCCCTTGGAGGCCCTGAAGATCTAGTGGCCAGTCACAAACGCTGATGGAGTTAGGGGCCACACTAACAGCAGTATGTTAGGGGGTCACATACACACTCCAAGTTCTAGAGTATGTTAGGGCCACACACACTCCAAGTTCTAGAGTATGTTAGGGCCACACACACTCCAAGTTCTAGAGTATGTTAGGGCCACACACACTCCAAGTTCTGCAGTATGTTAGGGCCACACACACTCCAAGTTCTAGAGTATGTTAGGGCCACACACACTCCAAGTTCTAGAGTATGTTAGGGCCACACACACTCCAAGTTCTAGAGTATGTTAGGGCCACACACACTCCAAGTTCTAGAGTATGTTAGGGCCACACACACTCCAAGTTCTAGAGTATGTTAGGGCCACACACACCAAATTCTAGAGTATGTTAGGGCCACACACACTCCAAGTTCTAGAGTATGTTAGGGCCACACACACTCCAAGTTCTAGAGTATGTTAGGGCCACACACACTCCAAGTTCTAGAGTATGTTAGGGCCACACACACTCCAAGTTCTAGAGTATGTTAGGGCCACACACACTCCAAGTTCTGCAGTATGTTAGGGCCACACACACTCCAAGTTCTAGAGTATGTTAGGGCCACACACACTCCAAGTTCTACAGTATGTTAGGGCCACACACACTCCAAGTTCTAGAGTATGTTAGGGCCACACACACTCCAAGTTCTACAGTATGTTAGGGCCACACACACTCCAAGTTCTAGAGTATGTTAGGGCCACACACACTCCAAGTTCTACAGTATGTTAGGGCCACACACACTCCAAGTTCTAGAGTATGTTAGGGCCACACACACTCCAAGTTCTGCAGTATGTTAGGGCCACACACACTCCAAGTTCTAGAGTATGTTAGGGCCACACACACTCCAAGTTCTGCAGTATGTTAGGGCCACACACACTCCAAGTTCTAGAGTATGTTAGGGCCACACACACTCCAAGTTCTAGAGTATGTTAGGGCCACACACACTCCAAGTTCTAGAGTACGTTAGGGCCACACACACTCCAAGTTCTAGAGTATGTTAGGGCCACACACACTCCAAGTTCTGCAGTATGTTAGGGCCATACACACTCCAAGTTCTGCAGTATGTTAGGGAGAGGGAGCTGATGTAGCCGAAAGTTCTTAGATTGTAAATGAAGTTAGGAACCTTAACTTAACCTTGTAAAACTGTGTAAAAGAGAGAGAGAGAGAGAGAGAGAGAGATCACACTTGAGGCTGGGCCTTAAATTCCCAAAGACCACAATGGAAATAAGTCAGTTTGACTTTTTTTTGGGTTATCCTGGGTAATTTACACTATGCATGATAAACGTATTTATGAGTACCTATGCCTAAATAAACTTACTAATTTACTTAATTCCTCACGTAAACATCCCAGGGGAAAATGGATAACAATTATTCATTCTATTTCTCTCTCTCTTTACACGGGGTTTTACAAGGTTAAGGTTCCTACCTTTATTTACTAGCTAAGAGCTGTTACCTACACCAGAGCTCTCTCGCTCTCTCTCTATTTATCTCTCTCCCTATCTTTGTCTGGTTTCTTTATCCATTCTACTGGACAAGCAACTTCATTCCAGTCTTCAGGTATATTTCTATACTTGCTTTCAAACTAAGTTGCATCTCTATTACACTCATCTATTATACGATAGACAAGCACGAGCAACAGGTATAAGGAAACATGGCTAATGTCTCCAATCGTCCCAGGATCGAACCCTGGGCCTTCGGTTGAGAGCCAAAGGCGCTATTCACGGTCCTCCACCTAGTCCACGAGTCAGGAATGGAAGGATGACCAAGGAAGTGGTGCATACATGAGGTGAGAGAGAACTTGTGCATGGTGGGAATAAAACACAAGCACAGTCTACAATTTTTTATTTTTGAAGAGACGTTTCGCCACTTGTGTTTCTAATAAGACTGTATGAAATGTTCTGTAATAACCCACAGGGAGACACAAGCTCAGGAGATTAATTCAGCTGTATGTTTCGCTCCTCTTCAGGGGTCGTCTTACATAAGAACACAAAACAGGAAGAGCACTGCAGCAGGCTTACTGACCCATACTGGACAGGACCTTCTCAAACCTAAACCCACTGACAAAAATAGTTGCCCAACCCATTCCCACTGTTACCCGAACCTATTTTCAATGCTGCCCAGATTAGCAGTTCTGCTGAAGAGGACCCCAGAAGGAGGTCGAAATACACAGATCAGTAAATTTTCCGAGTTTCTGTCTCCATGTGGGTTATTACTGAGCACTGACAAGTGTTCACTTGTACAACTTGTGTTTCATACTTGTACAACTTGTGTTTCATACTTGTATAACTTGTGTTTCATACTTGTACAACTTGTGTTTCATACTTGTACAACTTGTGTTTCATACTTGTACAACTTGTGTTTCATACTTGTACAACTTGTGTTTCATACTTGTACAACTTGTGTTTCATACTTGTACAACTTGTGTTTCATACTTGTATAACTTGTGTTTCATACTTGTACAACTTGTGTTTCATACTTGTACAACTTGTGTTTCATACTTGTATAACTTGTGTTTCATACTTGTACAACTTGTGTTTCATACTTGTACAACTTGTGTTTCATACTTGTACAACTTGTGTTTCATACTTGTACAACTTGTGTTTCATACTTGTACAACTTGTGTTTCATACTTGTACAACTTGTGTTTCATACTTGTATAACTTGTGTTTCATACTTGTACAACTTGTGTTTCATACTTGTACAACTTGTGTTTCATACTTGTACAACTTGTGTTTCATACTTGTATAACTTGTGTTTCATACTTGTACAACTTGTGTTTCATACTTGTACAACTTGTGTTTCATACTTGTACAACTTGTGTTTCATACTTGTATAACTTGTGTTTCATACTTGTACAACTTGTGTTTCATACTTGTATAACTTGTGTTTCATACTTGTACAACTTGTGTTTCATACTTGTACAACTTGTGTTTCATACTTGTATAACTTGTGTTTCATACTTGTACAACTTGTGTTTCATACTTGTACAACTTGTGTTTCATACTTGTATAACTTGTGTTTCATACTTGTACAACTTGTGTTTCATACTTGTACAACTTGTGTTTCATACTTGTACAACTTGTGTTTCATACTTGTATAACTTGTGTTTCATACTTGTACAACTTGTGTTTCATACTTGTACAACTTGTGTTTCATACTTGTACAACTTGTGTTTCATACTTGTACAACTTGTGTTTCATACTTGTACAACTTGTGTTTCATACTTGTACAACTTGTGTTTCATACTTGTATAACTTGTGTTTCATACTTGTACAACTTGTGTTTCATACTTGTACAACTTGTGTTTCATACTTGTACAACTTGTGTTTCATACTTGTACAACTTGTGTTTCATACTTGTACAACTTGTGTTTCATACTTGTACAACTTGTGTTTCATACTTGTATAACTTGTGTTTCATACTTGTACAACTTGTGTTTCATACTTGTACAACTTGTGTTTCATGCTTGTACAACTTGTGTTTCATACTTGTACAACTTGTGTTTCATACTTGTACAACTTGTGTTTCATACTTGTACAACTTGTGTTTCATACTTGTACAACTTGTGTTTCATACTTGTACAACTTGTGTTTCATACTTGTACAACTTGTGTTTCATACTTGTACAACTTGTGTTTCATACTTGTACAACTTGTGTTTCATACTTGTACAACTTGTGTTTCATACTTGTATAACTTGTGTTTCATACTTGTACAACTTGTGTTTCATACTTGTAAAACTTGTGTTTCATGCTTGTACAACTTGTGTTTCATACTTGTACAACTTGTGTTTCATACTTGTACAACTTGTGTTTCATACTTGTACAACTTGTGTTTCATACTTGTACAACTTGTGTTTCATACTTGTACAACTTGTGTTTCATACTTGTATAACTTGTGTTTCATACTTGTACAACTTGTGTTTCATACTTGTACAACTTGTGTTTCATGCTTGTACAACTTGTGTTTCATACTTGTACAACTTGTGTTTCATACTTGTACAACTTGTGTTTCATACTTGTACAACTTGTGTTTCATACTTGTACAACTTGTGTTTCATACTTGTACAACTTGTGTTTCATACTTGTACAACTTGTGTTTCATACTTGTACAACTTGTGTTTCATGCTTGTACAACTTGTGTTTCATACTTGTACAACTTGTGTTTCATACTTGTACAACTTGTGTTTCATACTTGTACAACTTGTGTTTCATACTTGTACAACTTGTGTTTCATGCTTGTACAACTTGTGTTTCATACTTGTATAACTTGTGTTTCATAGTTGTACAACTTGTGTTTCATACTTGTATAACTTGTGTTTCATAGTTGTACAACTTGTGTTTCATACTTGTACAACTTGTGTTTCATACTTGTACAACTTGTGTTTCATACTTGTACAACTTGTGTTTCATACTTGTACAACTTGTGTTTCATACTTGTACAACTTGTGTTTCATACTTGTACAACTTGTGTTTCATACTTGTACAACTTGTGTTTCATACTTGTACAACTTGTGTTTCATGCTTGTACAACTTGTGTTTCATACTTGTACAACTTGTGTTTCATACTTGTACAACTTGTGTTTCATACTTGTACAACTTGTGTTTCATACTTGTACAACTTGTGTTTCATGCTTGTACAACTTGTGTTTCATACTTGTATAACTTGTGTTTCATAGTTGTACAACTTGTGTTTCATACTTGTATAACTTGTGTTTCATAGTTGTACAACTTGTGTTTCATACTTGTACAACTTGTGTTTCATACTTGTACAACTTGTGTTTCATACTTGTACAACTTGTGTTTCATACTTGTACAACTTGTGTTTCATACTTGTACAACTTGTGTTTCATGCTTGTACAACTTGTGTTTCATACTTGTACAACTTGTGTTTCATACTTGTACAACTTGTGTTTCATACTTGTACAACTTGTGTTTCATACTTGTACAACTTGTGTTTCATACTTGTACAACTTGTGTTTCATACTTGTACAACTTGTGTTTCATGCTTGTACAACTTGTGTTTCATACTTGTATAACTTGTGTTTCATAGTTGTACAACTTGTGTTTCATACTTGTACAACTTGTGTTTCATACTTGTACAACTTGTGTTTCATGCTTGTACAACTTGTGTTTCATACTTGTACAACTTGTGTTTCATACTTGTACAACTTGTGTTTCATACTTGTACAACTTGTGTTTCATGCTTGTACAACTTGTGTTTCATACTTGTACAACTTGTGTTTCATACTTGTACAACTTGTGTTTCATACTTGTACAACTTGTGTTTCATGCTTGTATAACTTGTGTTTCATACTTGTACAACTTGTGTTTCATACTTGTACAACTTGTGTTTCATACTTGTACAACTTGTGTTTCATACTTGTATAACTTGTGTTTCATACTTGTACAACTTGTGTTTCATACTTGTACAACTTGTGTTTCATACTTGTACAACTTGTGTTTCATACTTGTACAACTTGTGTTTCATACTTGTACAACTTGTGTTTCATACTTGTATAACTTGTGTTTCGTACTTATACAACTTGTGTTTCATACTTGTACAACTTGTGTTTCATGCTTGTATAACTTGTGTTTCATACTTGTACAACTTGTGTTTCATACTTGTATAACTTGTGTTTCATACTTGTACAACTTGTGTTTCAGACTTGTACAACTTGTGTTTCAGACTTGTACAACTTGTGTTTCATACTTGTACAACTTGTGTTTCATACTTGTACAACTTGTGTTTCATGCTTGTATAACTTGTGTTTCATACTTGTATAACTTGTGTTTCATACTTGTACAACTTGTGTTTCATACTTGTACAACTTGTGTTTCATACTTGTACAACTTGTGTTTCATGCTTGTATAACTTGTGTTTCATACTTGTACAACTTGTGTTTCATACTTGTACAACTTGTGTTTCATACTTGTACAACTTGTGTTTCATACTTGTACAACTTGTGTTTCATACTTGTACAACTTGTGTTTCATACTTGTACAACTTGTGTTTCATACTTGTATAACTTGTGTTTCATACTTGTACAACTTGTGTTTCATACTTGTACAACTTGTGTTTCATGCTTGTACAACTTGTGTTTCATACTTGTACAACTTGTGTTTCATACTTGTACAACTTGTGTTTCATGCTTGTACAACTTGTGTTTCATACTTGTACAACTTGTGTTTCATACTTGTACAACTTGTGTTTCATGCTTGTATAACTTGTGTTTCATACTTGTACAACTTGTGTTTCATGCTTGTACAACTTGTGTTTCATACTTGTACAACTTGTGTTTCATATTTGTACAACTTGTGTTTCATACTTGTATAACTTGTGTTTCATACTTGTACAACTTGTGTTTCATACTTGTACAACTTGTGTTTCATACTTGTACAACTTGTGTTTCATATTTGTACAACTTGTGTTCCATACTAGTACAACTTGTGTTTCATAGTTGTACAACTTGTGCTTCTTACAGTGTTCTGCAGCGTGTGTTGACGAGCAAGTATGAGATAACACTGAGCACTGCAAGCTACCTGACTGCTGCTGCCTGGCATGCAACACTCAGTACAGTGATCTGCATAGTCACTGCAAGGTCACACCTTACATCCACCATATCATCACTATCTAGCTTTCCATCGGGGTATTTACCTCTCCCCCCCCCCAACCACCTCTCTCTCTCTCTCTCTCTCTCTCTCTCTTACATTACATCTATAATATTATAACTAACTTTCTGTGTATCTACCTCTCCCTGTCTCTCTCTCTCTCACCTTTCGCCCACCATATCATCACTATCTAGCTTTCCATCGGTATATTTACCTCTCTCTCTCTCTCAGGTGCAACACAGGTGAATGTTAGTGTACTTGACACTGATTATGTTGAGGGTCGGGGCGTGAGTGACATTTGTTAAGGCAATGCTGATAATGACTACGGGTCCTCACCCATTCTCCCAAACCTCTCCCTTCTCCCCTTCCCTCTCTCCCTCCTCCCTAACTTCTCCCTTCTCCCCTCTCATATATCACCCCTATCCCCACCCCGACCCCTTGGCAAATGAGGTTAGTCGTTTAATTAGACCTCGATCATATATGCTCAAGCTTTAGCAGCGGTTCATGACATGACTAAGACCCGAGTCAGGTGTTTTTCTGGCTTCCTCAGCAATCTCACCTGACCAGAGTCCCATTAAAATAGTATTTTTAACTCAGGTCTTGTCAAGGATGGGGTCGCAGGAGCGTTGGCCCCTGGAAATACGTCTGGAAACCTTTGGAGGTTCAAAAACCAAGGCAAGACGACTCTAAGAGAGTAATGGCATACAACACCCTCACGATGCAATCAAATGCCTTGTAATGAGATCCTTCTACCAATATTATTTATACTGCCACTTGAAAAAAGCATAACTAGGGCGAAACGTTGTCAATTGTGTTTGTGAGTTTAACAAGATTCTTACAACTAAATAAACATTTAATTTGGATTTTGCCTTTGTGAAACTATTTTTCGACTTTCCTATTTCTTTCGTTCATTTTTTTATATTGTAATTCCTGCGCCTTTGTTTGAGGTTTTGTCAATGTTATTCATCGTTGTGATGTTTATTTCTTTTGTTGAGGAGATTTGTAGTAGTCTATACACTTCATAAAGTATATATGTATATATATATATATATATATATATATATATATATATATATATATATATATATATATATATATATATATATATATATATATATATATATATATATATATATATATACATACATATATATATGTATCACAAATATTTATTTTAGAGCTTGATAACTCTGATTAGTTTCACTATTGTTGGTGTTGATCCGGAGTTACCATCTAGTTTGTTTAAAGTTAACTTATGACCAGTCTTTGGGGATCCCTGACTGAAGTTATTTGTTATCTGTAAATTAAACTTCACACTAGAGACCAAGGTATCACGTCAGACACCAAGGTATCACGTCAAACACCAAGGTATCACGTCAGAGACCAAGGCATCACGTCAGAAACCAAGGTATCACGTCAAACACCAAGGTATCACGTCAAATATCAAGGTATCACGGCAAAGACCAAGGTATCACGTCAGAGACCAAGGTATCACGTCAGAGACCAAGGTATTACGTCAGAGACCAAGGTATCACGTCACACACGAAGGTATCACGTCAGACACCAAGGTATCACGTCAGAGGCCAAGGTATCACGTCAGAGACCAAGATATCATGTCAGAGACCAAGGTATCACTTCAGAGACCAAGGTATCACTTCAGAGACCAAGGTATCACGTCAGAGACCAAGGTATCACGTCAGAGACCAAGGTATCACGTCAGAGACCAAGGTATCACACCAGACACCAAGGTATCACGTCAGACACCAAGGTATCACGTCAGAGACCAAGGTATCACGTCAGAGACCAAGGTAACACGTCAGAGACCGAGGTATCACGTCAGAGACCAAGGTATCACGTCAGACACCAAGGTATCACGTCAAACACCAAGGTATCACGTCAAACACCAAGGTATAACGTCAAACACCAAGGTATCACGTCAGAGACCAAGGTATCACGTCAGAGACCAAGGTATCACGTCAGAGACCAAGGTATTACGTCAGAGACCAAGGTATCACGTCAGACACCAAGGTATCACGTCAAACACCAAGGTATCACGTCAGAAACCAAGGTATCACGTCAAACACCAAGGTATAACGTCAAACACCAAGGTATCACGTCAGAGACCAAGGTATCACGTCAGAGACCAAGGTATCACGTCAGAGACCAAGGTATTACGTCAGAGACCAAGGTATCACGTCAGACACCAAAGTATCACGCCACACACGAAGGTATCACGTCAGAGACCAAGGTATCACGTCAGACACCAAAGTATCACGTCAGACACGAAGGTATCACGTCAGACACGAAGGTATCACGTCAGACACCAAAGTATCACGCCAGACACGAAGGTATCACGTCAGAGACCAAGGTATCACGTCAGAGACCAAGTTATCACGTCAGAGACCAAGATATCATGTCAGACACCAAGGTATCACGTCAGAGACCAGAAAGCACCTTAAGGATGCTTTTATATTTCCTTCTTGAAGATAATGTTGCTTCTTGAAGATAATGTTGCTTCTTCAAGATACTCTTGCTTCTTGAAGATAATGTTGCTTCTTGAAGATAATGTTGCTTCTTGAAGATAATGTTGCTTCTTGAAGATAATGTTGCTTCTTCAAGATACTCTTGCTTCTTGAAGATAATGTTGCTTCTTGAAGATAATGTTGCTTCTTGAAGATAATGTTGATTCTTGAAGATAATGTTGCTTCTTGAAGATAATGTTGATTCTTGAAGATAATGTTGCTTCTTGAAGATACTCTTGCTTCTTGAAGATAATCTTGCTTCTTGAAGATAATCTTGCTTCTTGAAGATAATCTTGCTTCTTGAAGATAATCTTGCTTCTTGAAGATAATCTTGCTTCTTGAAGATAATCTTGCTTCTTGAAGATAATCTTGCTTCTTGAAGATAATCTTGCTTCTTGAAGATAATCTTGCTTCTTGAAGATAATGTTGCTTCTTGAAGATAATGTTGCTTCTTGAAGATAATCTTGCTTCTTGAAGATACTCTTGCTTCTTGAAGATAATGTTGCTTCTTGAAGATAATGTTGCTTCTTGAAGATAATCTTGCTTCTTGAAGATACTCTTGCTTCTTGAAGATAATCTTGCTTCTTGAAGATAATCTTGCTTCTTGAAGATAATCTTGCTTCTTGAAGATAATGTTGCTTCTTGAAGATAATGTTGCTTCTTGAAGATACTCTTGCTTCTTGAAGATAATCTTGCTTCTTGAAGATAATCTTGCTTCTTGAAGATAATCTTGCTTCTTGAAGATAATGTTGCTTCTTGAAGATAATGTTGCTTCTTGAAGATAATCTTGCTTCTTGAAGATAATGTTGCTTCTTGAAGATACTCTTGCTTCTTGAAGATAATGTTGCTTCTTGAAGATAATCTTGCTTCTTGAAGATAATGTTGCTTCTTGAAGATAATCTTGCTTCTTGAAGATAATCTTGCTTCTTGAAGATACTCTTGCTTCTTGAAGATAATGTTGCTTCTTGAAGATACTCTTGCTTCTTGAAGATAATGTTGCTTCTTGAAGATAATATTGCTTCTTGAAGATAATGTTGCTTCTTGAAGATAATGTTGCTTCTTGAAGATAATCTTGCTTCTTGAAGATAATGTTGCTTCTTGAAGATACTCTTGCTTCTTGAAGATAATGTTGCTTCTTGAAGATAATGTTGCTTCTTGAAGATAATCTTGCTTCTTGAAGATAATGTTGCTTCTTGAAGATAATCTTGCTTCTTGAAGATAATGTTGCTTCTTGAAGATACTCTTGCTTCTTGAAGATAATGTTGCTTCTTGAAGATAATGTTGCTTCTTGAAGATAATGTTGCTTCTTGAAGATAATGTTGCTTCTTGAAGATAATGTTGCTTCTTGAAGATAATGTTGCTTCTTGAAGATAATGTTGCTTCTTGAAGATAATGTTGCTTCTTGAAGATACTCTTGCTTCTTGAAGATAATGTTGCTTCTTGAAGATAATCTTGCTTCTTGAAGATACTCTTGCTTCTTGAAGAAAATCTTGCTTCTTGAAGATAATCTTGCTTCTTGAAGATACTCTTGCTTCTTGAAGATAATGTTGCTTCTTAAAGATACTCTTGCTTCTTGAAGATACTCTTGCTTCTTGAAGATAATGTTGCTTCTTAAAGATACTCTTGCTTCTTGAAGATAATGTTGCTTCTTGAAGATAATGTTGCTTCTTAAAGATACTCTTGCTTCTTGAAGATAATGTTGCTTCTTAAAGATACTCTTGCTTCTTGAAGATAATGTTGCTTCTTGAAGATACTCTTGCTTCTTGAAGATAATGTTGCTTCTTAAAGATACTCTTGCTTCTTGAAGATAATGTTGCTTCTTGAAGATAATGTTGCTTCTTGAAGATACTCTTGCTTCTTGAAGATAATGTTGCTTCTTAAAGATACTCTTGCTTCTTGAAGATAATGTTGCTTCTTGAAGATAATGTTGCTTCTTGAAGATACTCTTGCTTCTTGAAGATAATCTTGCTTCTTGAAGATAATCTTGCTTCTTGAAGATAATCTTGCTTCTTGAAGATAATGTTGCTTCTTGAAGATAATGTTGCTTCTTAAAGATACTCTTGCTTCTTGAAGATACTCTTGCTTCTTGAAGATAATGTTGCTTCTTAAAGATACTCTTGCTTCTTGAAGATAATGTTGCTTCTTGAAGATAATGTTGCTTCTTGAAGATAATGTTGCTTCTTGAAGATACTCTTGCTTCTTGAAGATAATGTTGCTTCTTGAAGATAATCTTGCTTCTTGAAGATAATGTTGCTTCTTGAAGATAATCTTGCTTCTTGAAGATAATGTTGCTTCTTGAAGATAATGTTGCTTCTTAAAGATACTCTTGCTTCTTGAAGATACTCTTGCTTCTTAAAGATACTCTTGCTTCTTAAAGATACTCTTGCTTCTTAAAGATACTCTTGCTTCTTGAAGATAATGTTGCTTCTTGAAGATAATGTTGCTTCTTGAAGATAATCTTGCTTCTTGAAGATAATGTTGCTTCTTGAAGATAATCTTGCTTCTTGAAGATAATGTTGCTTCTTGAAGATAATGTTGCTTCTTAAAGATACTCTTGCTTCTTGAAGATACTCTTGCTTCTTAAAGATACTCTTGCTTCTTAAAGATACTCTTGCTTCTTAAAGATACTCTTGCTTCTTGAAGATAATGTTGCTTCTTGAAGATAATGTTGCTTCTTGAAGATACTCTTGCTTCTTAAAGATACTCTTGCTTCTTGAAGATAATGTTGCTTCTTGAAGATACTCTTGCTTCTTAAAGATACTCTTGCTTCTTGAAGATAATGTTGCTTCTTGAAGATAATGTTGCTTCTTGAAGATACTCTTGCTTCTTAAAGATACTCTTGCTTCTTGAAGATAATGTTGCTTCTTGAAGATACTCTTGCTTCTTAAAGATACTCCTGCTTCTTGAAGATACTCTTGCTTCTTGAAGATAATGTTGCTTCTTAAAGATACTCTTGCTTCTTGAAGATAATGTTGCTTCTTGAAGATACTCTTGCTTCTTGAAGATAATGTTGCTTCTTAAAGATACTCTTGCTTCTTGAAGATAATGTTGCTTCTTGAAGATAATGTTGCTTCTTGAAGATACTCTTGCTTCTTGAAGATAATGTTGCTTCTTAAAGATACTCTTGCTTCTTGAAGATATTGTTGCTTCTTGAAGATAATGTTGCTTCTTGAAGATACTCTTGCTTCTTGAAGATAATCTTGCTTCTTGAAGATAATCTTGCTTCTTGAAGATAATGTTGCTTCTTGAAGATAATCTTGCTTCTTGAAGATAATCTTGCTTCTTGAAGATAATGTTGCTTCTTAAAGATACTCTTGCTTCTTGAAGATACTCTTGCTTCTTGAAGATAATGTTGCTTCTTAAAGATACTCTTGCTTCTTGAAGATAATGTTGCTTCTTGAAGATAATGTTGCTTCTTGAAGATAATGTTGCTTCTTGAAGATACTCTTGCTTCTTGAAGATAATGTTGCTTCTTGAAGATAATCTTGCTTCTTGAAGATAATGTTGCTTCTTGAAGATAATCTTGCTTCTTGAAGATAATGTTGCTTCTTGAAGATAATGTTGCTTCTTAAAGATACTCTTGCTTTTGAAGATACTCTTGCTTCTTAAAGATACTCTTGCTTCTTAAAGATACTCTTGCTTCTTAAAGATACTCTTGCTTCTTGAAGATAATGTTGCTTCTTGAAGATAATGTTGCTTCTTGAAGATAATGTTGCTTCTTAAAGATACTCTTGCTTCTTGAAGATAATGTTGCTTCTTGAAGATAATGTTGCTTCTTAAAGATACTCTTGCTTCTTGAAGATACTCTTGCTTCTTAAAGATACTCTTGCTTCTTAAAGATACTCTTGCTTCTTAAAGATACTCTTGCTTCTTGAAGATAATGTTGCTTCTTGAAGATAATCTTGCTTCTTGAAGATACTCTTGCTTCTTGAAGATAATCTTGCTTCTTGAAGATAATCTTGCTTCTTGAAGATAATGTTGCTTCTTGAAGATAATCTTGCTTCTTAGAGATACTCTTGCTTCTTAAAGATACTCTTGCTTCTTGAAGATAATGTTGCTTCTTGAAGATAATCTTGCTTCTTAAAGATACTCTTGCTTCTTGAAGATAATGTTGCTTCTTGAAGATAATCTTGCTTCTTGAAGATACTCTTGCTTCTTAAAGATAATGTTGCTTCTTGAAGATACTCTTGCTTCTTGAAGATAATGTTGCTTCTTGAAGATAATGTTGCTTCTTGAAGATACTCTTGCTTCTTAAAGATACTCTTGCTTCTTGAAGATAATGTTGCTTCTTGAAGATACTCTTGCTTCTTAAAGATACTCTTGCTTCTTGAAGATAATGTTGCTTCTTGAAGATACTCTTGCTTCTTGAAGATAATGTTGCTTCTTGAAGATAATGTTGCTTCTTGAAGATACTCTTGCTTCTTAAAGATACTCTTGCTTCTTGAAGATAATGTTGCTTCTTGAAGATACTCTTGCTTCTTGAAGATAATCTTGCTTCTTGAAGATAATGTTGCTTCTTGAAGATAATCTTGCTTCTTGAAGATAACCTTGCTTCTTGAAGATACTCTTGCTTCTTGAAGATAATGTTGCTTCTTGAAGATAATCTTGCTTCTTAAAGATACTCTTACTTCTTGAAGATAATGTTGCTTCTTGAAGATACTCTT